>NW_021145521.1:0-30651 GCF_002837175.3 Physeter macrocephalus
TGAGTTAGCCGTGGCCTCCAGGACATTCAGTGTCAGGGCCACCTCCGCCTGCAAGGCCACGGGGCGCTCCCACACCTGAGGAGAGGTGAGAGGGAACAGGTGAGGTGGAAAGGTGAGGAAGGATAGGCAAGAAGGCCCAGTTAAGTGGGGACAGGTAGGAAGAACAGGGGAGGAGGGCAGGTGATATGAGACATATGAGGGGGACAGGTGATGGGACAGGTAAGAGAGAGACAGGAGAGGGGAACACATGAGGAAGGAGGCAGATGAAGGGGATACAGGTGAGGCAGAATGATAAGAGAAAAGTGAGGGAACAGATGAAAAAGTGAAATGGGGACAAATGAAAAGTGACTCATGAGGGAGGTCACAGAGATCTGAAGAACAGGATGGGGACAGGTGAGAAGAGAACAGTTTGGGGAGGTAGGTGAGCGCGGGACGGTTGGCTGCATAGGTGAGAAGGGTGGAGGAAGGAGGAGCGTTTGCTGGGCAAAGATCAGCGGAGGAAGATGACAAGGGACAGAGGTGAGAGCGCAAGGAGGGCAGGTGAGAGCGCGAGGAGGGCAGGTGAGAGGGAATCAGTGTTCAGAGTAGATGGTGACAAGGTGGGCAGGGCAAGGGGCACAGGCTGGGGACACAGCCAGGAGAGAAGAGAGAAGTGAGAAGGAACAAGGTAAGAGTGCAGGTGAGAGGGACAGGTGGGGGAGACAGGGAAGTGAGGACAGGCAGAGAGATGATAAAAAGGAACCCAGGGGAGGGACAGGGTCAAGGGAGCAGTTGGGGAGGCACAGGGGCCCAGGACAGATGAGGAGAGACCAGAGAGAGGGAAGCACAGGTGAGATAAAGGACATCAGGGGCCGCCTGCAGCCCAGGGGAAGAGGCGGGAGCTGCAGTTCCAGTCCTTCTGCAAGAGCGACACTTCTCAGAGAGCAAGGGCAGGTTCAACCCACAACGGGAGGGACAGAGCCTAGCAGCAAGGATGAAGGTCTAGCAGGAGGGCTTGAGTTTAATCCACAGCAGAGAGAATAGATGTTAGTCATAGCCGAAGAGCTAGAGGCTAGCCTATGTAGCAGGAGGATAGAGGTTAGGCCAACAGTAGCAGGGCAGCAGCTTGGCTATGGTAGAAGGGGCAGAGGTTAGCCTACAACAGGGACTTACCAAGGCATCTTTGGCTTTTTTTTTTTGGCCGCACCCCGCGGCTTGTGGGATCTTATTTCCCTGACCAGGGATCGAACCCGGGCCCGGCAGTGAGAGCGTGGAGCCCTAACCACTGGACTGCCAGGGAATTCCCATCCTTGGCTTTCTTGAAGGCCACCAGCTCGCTTGGCAGCAGAGATTTGAACATGCCAATGTCGCAGCCCTTCCTGGTTGTGGTGGGGACAGGACATGCTCTAGCCAAGCCCAGCCCCACGGTCGTCACCAGAACTAGCGTCAAGTCTGAAGCCATGGCCAAATCGCAAACTGCTTCCCCAGCTGCCTGGCTCGGCTTTTCATCCAGGCTAAATGTGCAACCCTGGCTGAGGGCTTTGACTTTTAAAGGCATGAGTGGATGGGGCCAGCTGCTAAGCCAGGTGAGTTGACAGGTATGTGTGGGACCAGGTGAGCTCAGAGCTATGCCCAGAAGGAAAGAGAAACTGAAATCCCAGGAGGGAGCCTGAGAAGTTCCTGAACCTAGTTTAGGAAACCCTGGGATGTTGGGGAGGCAGTGACTGAGGCTGAGGCAGGAAGGGAAATGGGAAGCTGTCACCGCAGGGCAGGGGCTGGGGCGGGGTGTGTGTGGGCGGGGTGTGTGTGGGCGGGGCTGCTGAAGCAGCAGAGAGGGAGCTTCCTCCGCTGGTTTAAGCGTGTTCCACGAACTCATTCGTATTAGGCTCCGAACATTCCCGTGAGTAGTTATTTTGATGATCACCCCCCATTTTACCAGTGAAGGAACTAGGGCACAGGAGGGTAAAGTGACTTAACCTAAGGTCCCACAGGTGTTTAATGGCAGAGCTGGGGTTTGAATGGAATCCCATGCAATTACTCCCTATTCTGTGTACAGCCAAAGCAGAAGATGGGAACCTCTGGGACTCACAGACGTCCAGCTTTCCTTTCTCTCCCTCTGGGTAGCATGAAAGGCTAGGAAGTTCCCCGTTTGCGGGGCAAGAGCGCGTGCTGGGGACTGGAGGGGCCGCCTGGAAAGAAGGCAGTGAGTAGGGCTTCCAGAAGGCAGGCAGAGTCTGGTCTCTTTGCTATCATCATCCCCTGCGGTGATAATCATTGTGTAGCGAGAAGGGAATTGCTCTGATGTACAGGCACTTCACATTTTTCATTCCTTTATTTTTTTCTTGGCCCTTAGGTGCAGAAAGATACTAATCATACTCTTCGGATCATAATATAGAATCACAATTGGCCCATGAAAGACCCTCTAAGGTTTTACCCCCAGCCTCATGCCCAATCTCTATCCCATTCCTCCCCTTCACAGACACCCACTTTAATGCGCTTGATACATAGCTGCGAAGATATATCTTTATACTTTGTGATTTTGTGTGTGCATATGTCTCCAATTTACATAAAAGGGATTGGGCTATAAATCTTGTTCTGTTTCTTCCCCCTCTTTTTTTAAACTTAACAGTATGTTTCTGAGGTCTCTCCATGTAGTGGTGTATATCAATCTCTGTTTCTTTTTTTTTTTTAATAAATTTATTTTATTTATTTTTGGCTGCGTTGGGTCTTCGTTGCTGCGCGCGGGCTTTCTCTGGTTGTGGCGAACGGGGGTTACTCTCCATTGCGGTGCGTGGGCTTCTCACTGCGGTGGCTTCTCTTGTTGCGAAGCATGGGCTCTAGGCTCGCGGGCTTCAGTAGTTGCAGCACGCAGGCTCAGTAGTTGTGGCTCGCGGGCTCTAGAGCGCAGGCTCAGTAGTTGTGACGCACGGGCTTAGTTGCTCCGCGGCATGTGGGATCTTCCCGGACCAGGGCTCGAACCCGTGTCCCCTGTATTGGCAGGCGGACTCTCAACCACTGCGCCACCAGGGAAGCCGCCAAGTTCTCTAACTGCTGTGCTGTAGTCCATGGTGTGCCAAAGGCACTCCTTCACTTATTTATTCCTCCAGGGATGGACATTTAGGTTGCCTCCAGCTCCCTATCACCATAAGGCTCACACACATCCTCTCTGCGGGAGGTTTTCGAGGCTGCTGTAGCCCCAAGCGGGTGCCCCCACCATATCGCTTCAGCTCATTTTCTCTCTCACTTGTACATCTGGTTCCCACACGCACTGACAGCTTCCCACCTCATGTGCCCGTATCTTTCTGCTTCTCCATCTGAGGTCTTTCTCCTGTGGGCATGCAGAACAGACTGGAAGTGCCAGGATTAATTCCCCATGGGCGATCTCCAACCAGTGAGGGTCAGGAGTTTGTGATTAAATAGTTTTGCTTCCCTTTTCCTCAGTGAGTCAATTCTGAGGTATGTTCTACATGATTTCTCAACTCCTTAGAGGGTCCTGGGTACCAATGAGCTCTAGTTGTTCACAGTGGTCACCCTTTCGGGGCTGGGACTAGGGTGAGGAAGCAAGGTGTCTCGGGTGCAAAATTTAACGAGCCAGCCCCCCTCAGGTTCAGGTAAGCGCCCTAGGTGCCTCCCTTGCCTCACTGTGGTCCACACTCTGCACCGTTTATTGGCTTTTCCCCCTTTTTTTTTTTTGCGGTACGCGGGCCTCTCACTGCTGTGGCCCCTCCCGTTGCGGAGCACAGGCTCCAGACGCGCAGGCTCAGCGGCCATGGCTCACGGGCCCAGCCGCTCCGCGGCACGTGGGATCCTCCCGGACCGGGGCACGAACCCGCGTCCCCTGCATCGGCAGGCGGACTCTCAACCACTGCGCCACCAGGGAAGCCCCACGTCCCGCCCCGCGGCCGCCAGCAGCTCCAGGGTCGGGCCGACGCCGGGGAACAGCTCGGGGCTCGGCAGGCCGCTCAGCACGTCTTGGGCGTCGGCGAGGCCGCGGGCCACCTGGCGGAGCAGCGCACGGGACTGCGGGGGCCCGGCGGGAGTTAGACGGGGCCGCGCGCCAGCCCGCGCTCCCCCACCCCCACCCCGCCCGCCGGCCTCGGGCCTCACGGAAGGCCGCGGAGGGTCCCTCCTCCGGCGGAACGAGCAGTTGCGCGGCCTCCAGCTCAGCGTCTCTTCCTCCTGCGGGGCAAGGGCTGGGGTGACGCGGAGCCTCCTGGCAAGGGCCCCTGAAGCGCTGGGACGTCGGAGATTCCTGCACGTGGCTGGGGACTGCCTGGACGGTTGTGCTTATCGTGTCCGAACCAGGTAGCGCTCCGATGGCTGAGCTGGGCTGAAAGGCACCCGCGCTCCCCGTGCGGAGCCCGCGCCCCGATGTGGAGCCGAGTCCGCCTGGAGGGGGCGCCCCTCTGTGCCCCGCACCAAGGCCGTGCGTGAGCTGACCACCGGGGCCTCCGGGAAGATGTCGTGGTCACAATTCTGGACCCTGAAATCTGAGATGTGCCTGCTGGACGCTAGGACGCGAGGGCCCCTCGGGACAAAGACTGGTGTCTCCGAGCCCTGCGGGCCCGGGGCCCAGGGGGCGGGGGTGTCTGAGCATCACTCACATAGCGGTCCCTCAGTGCCTTGATGGCCAGCAGCGCCCGGGGGTCCAGGGAGCGGTAGTGTGAGAGGAGGCGCCGCGGAGGCTCCACCACCTCGGGGTCCGGCGCCACGCCCACCGTCACCAAGACCCACAGCCCCACGGCCACCGCGGCTGCGCCACGCGGCCCCATCTCTGCTCCTGCAGGACGCGACGGACGTCAGCGAGCTCAAGGAGGCCCCGAGTCCAAGCCCCTGCCTGTGGTTAGACTCGCAGAGGGACTGACGCTCAGAGCGTGGGCTGTGGACACACGCAGGGGAAGAGACAGGATGGGCCCCCTCCTACCCTCAGCCTCTCTCCTCTCACTCCTCACCTACAATGTGTCTCTGGTGCCTGGTGCTGCAGCAGGGCCTGCCTTCCACTGTCCTCTGGGTGGTGTCCAGAGTGGTGTCCACCTGGGACAGCGGTGCCTGCACCCTCCATGGTGGCTTTTAAGTGCCCAGCTGAGAATGGTGAGCAACCGGGCTTCCCCGAGCAGGGTAGGCTTTCCCAGCGTCATTGCTGGCCATTGATTAGCCCAGAGGGTTGCAGGCAGGGGTTTGAGGACTTTACCCACCTGTGGGCCAGTGCCAGAGATGACTCTGCCCAGCCCTCTCTCCTGAGCCAATTGCTACGTTTGTTTTCTACACCTTTCATCTTTTCTGTGTGTTGGTCTTTCTTTTGCACTCTAGGAATGAACTCAAAACACACCTTTTCCTTCGTCTGGAAGCTGCAAGCTTGGCAGAGGTATCCATACAAGTGCCTGCTGTTAGGAGTTCATACTCGGGTTTCTTTCTTTCTTTTTAAAGATTTTTTTTTGATATGGACCATTTTTTTAAAAGTCTTTATTGAATTTGTTACAATATTGCTTCTGTTTTAAGTTTTGGTTTTTAGGGCCAGGAGGCATGTCAGATCTTAGCTCCCCCACCAGGGACTGAACCCATGCCCTCTGCATTGGAAGGTGAAGTCCTAACTGCTGGACTGCCAGGGAAGTCCCCATACTAGGGTTTCTAATGGTTGCTCTTCAATCACTCTCTTGTCATTATATCCTTCCTCTCCCTGTCTTTTTTTCCCCTCTTTCTCTGCACAAATATCCTTCCCTTCTGTTTTCTCAGCTTCTTTCCTCATCTGGGACTTAGACAAACTCTCTCTGGCTTCCTTAGTCTGTTATTAAATGATATGTATTCCTTTAGCAATTATAAAACCATTCTTCGTTTGCTGTTGAAAATTGGAATTGCAAACATGTTTTTCTCAACCACTGTTCATAATAATTATAGTTGATACATACTGAGCACTTCCTGTATGCTTGGCTCCACTTTAAGCTCTTCTCATGTATTTACTGCTTTATTCTCCCCAGCAAGTCTGTGAGGTGGGTCCTCTCACTGGCTGATGTTTTATAAGATGAGGAAACTGAGGTACCGAGGCTGTGAGTCTGTCCAAGCTCACACAGCTTGTAGATGTGATCCCAGGCTGTCTGGGTTACTACTGGTGATGCTCTGCCACTTCTCACCTATATAGACAGATCTATTCATGTGCAGAATAGTTAAGGTATGTTTTGGGCGAGTAAAGCCAAGTTTCCTACATGAGACCACCTTTAATTAATTATAAAGTTTATTAATAAATATTGATAATTACAGGCAAGTAATGGCTGTTTTTCCCATTTATGTCTTCCTCAGCATTAATATGAAAAAAATATTTTGTCTTTCAGTGTATATTTTCCTTATTGAAAGGCATAGAGGTTTTAAAAAACATCAAAGTGGTTGAAACAGAAGTACTCTGAAAAAAACATGAGAGAAATTCTACTGAAACACTAGACGAGATCAGCCAATGTGTCCATGCAGCAAACTTTCCAGGCTTCCATTACCTCTCCCCAACTCATCCCAGCATCCCCCCATTTCAGCTGGAGATCCAAATGGTTTGGAGAAGGTGACTTGACCCCCCATCTCTGGGTTGGCGTGTGTGACCTGGCTGCAGCCGTTTACCTCAGTTAGCCTCCCTGGCCACAGTGATTGCATTTGGGGGTGGGCATATGACCTAAGCCAATCTAATCAGAATGAATCTCAATGCTGGACATCTTATCCGAAGATAGTTTTGTGTATCAAGTTTGTTCCTTCTTATTGCTAAATGGTATTCCGTGGTATGAATGTACTACAGTTTTGGGTTTTTTTTAAACAGTTACCTGTCAAAGAACGTCTGGGTTGTTTTTTGGCTGTTATAAATAAAGCTGCTATAAACAATCATATGCAAGATTTTGTATGAATGTAAGTCTTCATTTATCTGGGAAAATGCCCAAGAACGCAATTGCTAGGTCATATGGTAGTTGCATGTTTAGTTTTTTTAAAAAACTACCAACCCTATTTTCCAGAGGGGCTGTACCATTTTGCATTTACACCAGCAATAAGTGATTAATTTCTCCATATCCTCGTTAGCATTTTACTTATTTATTTATTTTTAGGCATTCGGATGGCTGTATAGTAATACCTCATGGTGATTTTAATGTGCATCTCTTTATTGGCTAATAATGTTGAACATCTTTTCATGTACTTATTTCCCATCTTTCACTCTTTAGTGAAATGTCTCTTCATGTCTTTTGCCCGTTCCCAAACGGATTGTTTAATTTTTGTACTGTTGATTTTTGAGAGTTCTTTATCTATTCTATATACTAGTCCTTCATCAGATAGGTGGTTCGCAAGTATTCTCTCCCAGTCTTTGGCTCGTTTTTCTATTTTTTGTGTGTGTGTTGTTGCGGTACGCGGGCCTCTCACTGTTGTGGCCTCTCCCGTTGCGGAGCACAGGCTCCGGACGCGCAGGCTCAGCGGCCATGGCTCACGGGCCCAGCCGCTCCGCGGCATGTGGGATCTTCCCGGACCGGGGCACGAACCCGTGACCCCTGCATCGGCAGGCGGACTCTCAACCACTGCGCCACCAGGGAAGCCCCTATCTTCTTAACATGGTCTTTTACAGAGCAAAAGTTTTGGATCAAATTCAGTTGATCAATTTTCCCTTTATGAATTAAGCCCTTGGTGTCAAGTCTAAGAACCCTTTGCCTTGCTCTAGATCCTGAAGATGTTCTTCATAATTTTTTCAAAAAGTTTTATAGCTTTATATTTTACATTTAAGTCCATGATCCATATTGAGTTAATTCTTATTTTAGTGTGAAGTTTAGGTCAAGGTTCATTTTTTGGCCTATGGAGGTCCAATTACTCCAGCACTATTTTTTGAAAAGGCTAGTTTTCTCCACTGAATTGCTTTAGTATGTATGAGTATTTCTAAATGCAAGGAGTGTCACACCATGCATATTATTCAGCAATTTACTTTTTTCACTGTATGATATGTCTTGAATATTTTTCCATGTCAGTGCCTATAGATCTGCTTCGTTCTATTTAACTGCTGCAGGTCTAGCTTAACCTGGAGTTCATGGACAATAGGATTCAGGGGAGGGTGAACTTGCATGGGAAAAAGCTGCATCTCCATCTTCACTGACCCCAAACTGAAATTTAGCATTTCTTTCCATTATGAATATGAGCAACAAACCACAATAATATTAGCAGAACCTGTGACTTTGTCACTAAAAGAAGCCACAGATATTTCCTAACACATTACAGATGTGGCACATATCTTGAAAAATCATTTACTCCCATTACTCCCTCAACAGTATAGTAGTTATTAAACCTACTGCTATGTCTTGTACTTAGTTCATTAATAAAGAGACATATGTATTACTTATCACAAAGTTACTTTAATGTTTTGGTAACTGTGTTTCAAAATAATCGGTTTTCTTAATAGTCCTGTGTATTTAATTTTATGTATTTTTAAACACATTTCTGAACAAATAAGTGATTATAGCAAGGTTGCAGGATACAAGATTAATATGCAAAAGTATACTGCTTTCTTGTATAACAGCAGTGAACAGTTTGTAGTTGAAATTTAAAATACCATTTACATCAGCACCCCCAAAAATGAAATACTTAAGTACAAATACAACAAAATATAAATAAAATCTGTGTGAGGAAAACCATAAAACTTTGATGAAAGAAATAAAAGTACATCTAAAAATGGAAATATTCGATGAATATGGATAGGAAGACTCAATATTGTCAAGATGTTGGTTCTTCCCAACTTAATCTATAGATTCAATGCAATCCAATCAAAATCCCAGCAAGTTAATTTGTGGATATTGACAAAGTGAAAGTTTATATAGAGATTCAAAAGACCCCGAATAACTTTCACAATATTAAAAGAGAAGAACAAAGTTGGAGGACTGACACTCTCTCACATCAAGACTTACTATAAAGCTACAGTAATCAAGACAGTGTGATATTAGTAGAATGATAGACAAATCAATGGAACAGAATAGAGAGCCCAGGAATAGACCCACACAGATATAGTCAACTGATCTTTGAGAAAATAGCAAAGGCAATTCAATGAAGAAAGGATAGACTTCCAACAAATGGTATTGAAACAACTGGACACTTGCATGTGAATAAATAAAAAGATAAACCAAGCTAGACGCAGACCTTGCACATTTCACAAAAATTAACTTAAAATGTGTCATAGACCTAAATGTAAAGTGCAGAATTATAAAACTCCTAGAATATAGTATAGGAGAAAATCTAGGGAACCATGGTGATGATTTTTTATATACACTGAAAGCACGATTCATGGAAGAAAAAAATGGATGAATTGGAAACATTTTAAACTTCAGCCCTATGAAAGACACTATTAAAAGAACGAAAAAATTACTCCCTTTCTCTCCCGCAGTCTTGAGAACCATGATTTTAACAAAAGACTGGAAAGAATATCAATGCCCACCAAGAGGGGATTTGTTATTCAATAATCCTGTTACAGTGGAAGCCTTACCAGTGGTATATGCAGGATGTCTTCCATTGCCCCTCCAAGTTCACTCTTCCCACTTCTCCACCCTCCTCTGGGCCCCAGGAAGCTGGCCTTTGGCTTCTGTTGGGTGCAGCCAACGGGGAGCCTAGCAGTAGGGCCAGAGAGTGGGGAAGGAGAGTAAAGTCAGAGTATTTATTCCCCAGGCTTCCTCCCTGCAGGGGCATCATGACTTCTCTGTCCCTCCCGCTGTGTACATGACTCCTTCCTTCCCAGGTAAGGTAACCACTCCCTCCCTTCTCCCATTCCTTCAGGCCTAGGGATGACAGACCCTCACCGGGGTGGGGCCCAAGGCCTTGCATTACTCCTCCTCTGTTCTCTTCACCATCCAATCCCTTTGTAAACACCCTTGATATTAAACCACCACAAATTACCCTACATTGATTAGGCCATCTGTTTCCTGCAGGGGACCTCACTGATACAGTATAATTAAAGATGTGGGGGAATGCAAATGAGAGGTAATGGTAAGATACAAAAAGCAGGCTACCAAACTGTATACAGACTCGTTCCAATTTAGGAGAAGTTGCTCAAAGAAAGAGAAAAAAAAAAGGGGAGAACTAACAACTAACTGCTAAAAAGATTACCTCCAGGAAGTGGGATTAAAGACTTTCTTTAACTCTCCAAGTTTTTTTTTTTAATTTTTTTTTATTTATTTGGTTGCACCGGGTCTTAGTTGCAGCAGGCAGGCTCCTTAGTTGCTCTTTAGTTGCGGCATGCACGTGGGATCTAATTCCCTGACCAGGGATTGAACCCAGGCCCCTGCATTGGGAGCATAGTCTTAGCCACTGCGCCACTAGGGAAGTCCCAGTGGTATTTTTTTACTGACTGAATCTTTATAACGAATGTGTTACTTCGATAATCGGAAAACATATGTACAAATAAATATATGTAACATTTCTACTCATTGGAAAAATTGTTCCAGAGCTGGGGTGACAGAAGACAGGTGGGTGGTGAAATTATAGGTGGGGGTATTTTCCTCTCTTATGCATGTCTCTATTTTTCCAGCTTTATCCAATGACCTTGCCTTGCTAATTTTATCACGAATAGTAGATTTTATTTTTAAAGCAAAACAAAGAGACTGATTGAGACACACGGAGACAGACACACACTGGCCTGAATGTTTACTAGAAAAAGGAATGATAGACAGATGGAGTTATTGACAGGGACAAAAACAGGACCAGAGAGACAGAGACAAAAGAGGAGGCAAACACAGAGGGAAGAAAGAGAAACAGAAGGAAATGAGGACAGAAATGGAGAGAGAGAAGGAGGCACTGAATTAGATATTTAGGGGTAGTTGTGGCTTGGAGATCAAGCTTTGGAGCTGCATTGAGTGTAGGTTCAAATTCTGCCTCTGCCAATTACTGACCGTGTGTCTTGGAAAAGTTCCTTCACTTTACTGTGCCTCAGTTATCCCATCTATAAATTGGAGGTGGAACAATTCTTGCAGTGTCATTTTTTGAGCATTAAATGAGACATGTACATATCAGTTACTTAGAACAGGGCCCAGTAACACTAAGCACTGTATAAGGGCTGGTTGTTATTATAGAACAGAGATGAGGACACCCAGGGTGATGAAAAGAAAGTGAGAGGATACAGAAAGGGACAGAGACCAGAACTGGTGGCAGAGAGCTGGGGTACGTCATCGCTGGCACTGGCCCACAGGTGGGTAAAGTCCTCAAACCCCTGCCTGCAACCCTCTGGGCTAATCAATGGCCAGCAATGACGCTGGGAAAGCCTACCCTGCTCGGGGAAGCCCGGTTGCTCACCATTCTCAGCTGGGCACTTAAAAGCCACCATGGAGGGTGCAGGCACCGCTGTCCCAGGTGGACACCACTCTGGACACCACCCAGAGGACAGTGGAAGGCAGGCCCTGCTGCAGCACCAGGCACCAGAGACACATTGTAGGTGAGGAGTGAGAGGAGAGAGGCTGAGGGTAGGAGGGGGCCCATCCTGTCTCTTCCCCTGCGTGTGTCCACAGCCCACGCTCTGAGCGTCAGTCCCTCTGCGAGTCTAACCACAGGCAGGGGCTTGGACTCGGGGCCTCCTTGAGCTCGCTGACGTCCGTCGCGTCCTGCAGGAGCAGAGATGGGGCCGCGTGGCGCAGCCGCGGTGGCCGTGGGGCTGTGGGTCTTGGTGACGGTGGGCGTGGCGCCGGACCCCGAGGTGGTGGAGCCTCCGCGGCGCCTCCTCTCACACTACCGCTCCCTGGACCCCCGGGCGCTGCTGGCCATCAAGGCACTGAGGGACCGCTATGTGAGTGATGCTCAGACACCCCCGCCCCCTGGGCCCCGGGCCCGCAGGGCTCGGAGACACCAGTCTTTGTCCCGAGGGGCCCTCGCGTCCTAGCGTCCAGCAGGCACATCTCAGATTTCAGGGTCCAGAATTGTGACCACGACATCTTCCCGGAGGCCCCGGTGGTCAGCTCACGCACGGCCTTGGTGCGGGGCACAGAGGGGCGCCCCCTCCAGGCGGACTCGGCTCCACATCGGGGCGCGGGCTCCGCACGGGGAGCGCGGGTGCCTTTCAGCCCAGCTCAGCCATCGGAGCGCTACCTGGTTCGGACACGATAAGCACAACCGTCCAGGCAGTCCCCAGCCACGTGCAGGAATCTCCGACGTCCCAGCGCTTCAGGGGCCCTTGCCAGGAGGCTCCGCGTCACCCCAGCCCTTGCCCCGCAGGAGGAAGAGACGCTGAGCTGGAGGCCGCGCAACTGCTCGTTCCGCCGGAGGAGGGACCCTCCGCGGCCTTCCGTGAGGCCCGAGGCCGGCGGGCGGGGTGGGGGTGGGGGAGCGCGGGCTGGCGCGCGGCCCCGTCTAACTCCCGCCGGGCCCCCGCAGTCCCGTGCGCTGCTCCGCCAGGTGGCCCGCGGCCTCGCCGACGCCCAAGACGTGCTGAGCGGCCTGCCGAGCCCCGAGCTGTTCCCCGGCGTCGGCCCGACCCTGGAGCTGCTGGCGGCCGCGGGGCGGGACGTGGCGGCCTGCGTGAGTGCGCCGCGCCCTGGCCCCGCAGCCCTCCCGGCTCGCTCTGCGCCCCTGGTCTCAAGGCCAGGCCCCCCGACTGCGAATCTGTCCCATGAGGCCAGAAACGGGCGCAGCCACGGTTCACGTCCTCTCGGTGTCCCCAAATCCGGGCTTTGGTCTGCGGCTGGGAGGGTGAGGGCCGGAGTCACCTGGGCGGGAGGCTCGGTTCCCCGCCGCCTTCATTAACCTCCTGGTCTCCCTCCAGCTCGAGCTGGTCCGGCCAGGCTCCCGGAGGACGTCCGTGCGGCGGCCCAGGAGGCGTCCCCAAACTCGCACGGCTGTGAGTGGAGCCGGCGGGAAAGCGGCCAGACGGGAGCCCGGCTTGGAGCCGTGAGGGTGTGGAGGGGGGTCTCTCGGCGAAGGAGATCCCTGACTCAGCCCCGCTCCGCCTCCTTCCCGGGCTGCAGGGCTCGCCTCGGTGCCACGAAGCCACCGTCATCTTCAACCTCCTGCGCCTGCTCGCGTGGGACCTGCGGCTGGTGGCGCACTCGGGTCCTTGTCTGTGATCCCGCCGCGGCTCCGCCTGGGACCCGAAGCTCTGGGGGCGCCTGGTTGCGGACGCCGCCCTCCTCCGTGGCCCCATCGGACCAGGCGGGTCTCTCAGCCTGGACCCGCCGGCGCTGGTGCCAGAGGCGCCCTTTCCCCAAAGGCCAGAACGAGTTCCCCCGGAAGCAGCGATATTTCCGCGGGATGCGTCGCCCTGAGATCTTCCAGGGCCCGGGCTGGCAGGAAAAGACTGCAGTCCGTGTCCGCCTTGGTCGCTGACCACCACGTACCATGGACCAGTGTCTACTTCTGTGGTTACAGGGGCAGCCCTGTCTCATGACAGGTCCCACCCCCTGCTTTGAACCTTCAGTGCCCGCTTTGCGATTCCATGAATCTGTGACTCTTGGACCTCCCCGCTGGGGAAGCCTCATTCCCTGAGCGACTGGGTAGTGAAAGGGCCAAAAGTCCTCTGGATAAGTAGTTTTTTGAATTCCGTTACTTAAGTGTGTTTTGTATTTATGAAGTTCCTGTGTGTCTTTGCTGTTCTGTCTTCTGTTGTTAATTTGTTGCCAATTATTAAATATTTTTGCATTTCTGCGGGTTGTTTATTCGGTGATCATTTTGAGGGGGGCTGTTCAGCACAAGATGCTGAGACAGGGAAATCAGGTGACCTGAGTTTCAGTTCTGCCCCTGCCACTTAAGCGTTGCGTGTCTGGGCAAATTACTTCTCTCTGAGCCTCAGTTTACTCATTTATGCCACGGCATTGTTACACTTCCCTTGCAGTGAGTACTATACATTGAAATAATGTTTCTGAAGCTTCCAGCTGAAGCCACAGAATGGCCTTAATAACTGGTCTCCATTAAATAATCACACCCACAAATGCAGAACAATTGTACTTTTAAAATTTGTCTGCATCTGTGGATGGGCAATCTTCGTGGCCGACTGCAAAGCCCGTTTCCCAAGGCCACACAGCTAGAGAGGGTCGGCGCCAGGTTTGAGCCCCGGAGTCCAGCTCCAGCTCCCATGCTCCTACCCACTCCCCTGAACTTCCTTTCTAAGAGAAACAGTATGATGTTGAGGGAGTTTGAGATAATTTGTCAATTTTCAGGATGCACAGTTGTTGCAATGTGTCCTCCCCTGATGTAAGGCCGATGCAATTAATAGAAACTGACCAGAACACTGGTAGGTGACTTGGGCACATCCCTGCTGCTGCTTTTATTTTTTAAAAAATTGTTTATTTATTTTGGCTGCTCTGGGTCTGAGTTGCGGCATGCATGCAGGATCTAGTTCCCCTACCAGGGATTGAACCCGGGCCCCCTGCAAAGAGTCTTACCCACTGGACCCCCAGGGAAGTCCACCTGCTGTTACAGATGAACCTATCTGCAGGGCAGGAATAGAGACGTGGACCTAGAGAATGGACATGTGGACAGAGTGGGGGCAGGGGAGGGTAGGACTGACATATATACACTACCATGCGTAAAATAGCTAGCTAGTGGGAACATGCTATAAAGCACAGGAAGCTCAGCTCGGTCGGTGCTCTGTAATGACCTAGATGGGTGGGGTGGCGGGGTGGGATGGAGGTCCAGGACGGAGGGGATATAGGCACACATATAGCTGATTCACTTCGTTGCACAGCAGAAACTAATACAACGTTGTAAGGCAATTATACGCCAATAAAAAACATTTCTAAAAAACGTTACGTATCAGAGCTCAAAGATATTCCCAACTGAGGACTTTGGTCCACCCTCTCCCCAGAATTATGAACGAGGGAAAGAGGGGGTGGGCGTAATAGTCAAAAGGACTCCACACCTTCTGTTCGAGACGTCCATTACCTCCAAGTCAGGAGATGTAGCTACACTGGGGCTGCTGAGTGCAGTGGTTACTCTCTGGTGTCAGGCAGAACTCAGTTAATATCCTGCCCTCACCACTTATTTGCTGTATGACCTTGGACAAGTCTCTTAACCCCTCTGAGTCCCTGCAGTTTCCTCTGTACCTGAAACGCAGGCAAAGCACAGGATGTCCTTGGTGCTACCATGAGTATTCAACAGCACATTGTGAGGGAATTCCCTGCCGTTCGAGTGGTCAGGACGCTGCGCTTCCACTGCTGAGGGCCCGGTTCAATCCCTGGTCGGGGAACTGAGATCCTGCAAGCGGCACGGCCAAAAACAACAACAACAACACCAACAACAAAGAAAACAAACCACCTTGTGGCAGAGCCTCTGTGAACAGGGTGAGACATATACAGGCTCACAGAAGGAGGGGGGTGTCTGTTTTCCTTTTTCACTGACTGTTCCCTTTTCCTGGAAGGCTCCCCCTCAGATCTCCACAGAGCTCCCTCCCTCCCTTCCTTTAGGTCTTCCCTCAAATGTCATTTCATTACCTTATTTAATGCAGACTTCCTCTCACACTCTGCTCTCATCCCTGCTTCATTTCTTTCGTTTTCCATTATCTGACTTTACCTAACGTAATACATACCACATGCCTAATCCCCGTGTCCCAGAGAGGTACTATCTGGTACCTCTCTCCAGTAAAGAGCCCCATGAAGGACTGTTTCATGTCTTTTCTTTTTTCAAGGCTCTCTTCCTGGCACCTTGAGCACGGTCTGACCCAAAGTGGGGGTGGGAGGGCAAATAGGTACTTGGTGAATGAATGAAGGCGTTTTTCTCAAACCCACCTGATTTCCCTGAAGTACTGGTCACAGCTCAATTTCACAGCACATCCTCCTATTCCTGGGTCCCTCTGCGTCTGACAGTCAGAGGACAGGTTAGTGCAGGCTCTGACCTCCCGCATTCTGTCTCTGTGGGTACCAGGTGGGGAAGGGTGGGGAGGAGCTGGTGTCCTCTCTTAATTCGCGAGTGTTTTGCCTTTCTCACTCTCTCTCCCACCCGCAGCAGCACCCCTGGACCTTCTGCCATCTCCTAAACAGCCTCCCTCTTGGAAGTTCCAGGTTCTTCACGGCAACACCTCCTACAGGTGCCTTTTCCCTCTACTCCCTGTACTGGGGCCTCTGCCAAAAAGGAAGGCCCTCTGTCCCCTCCCCGTCCCGGTCCTAGATCAGCCTGGGCACCGGCGCAGGAGACCCGCCGTGTGGGGTGAACCTGCCCCAGGCCTGATTTTGACTTCTTTACTCACCTTCTTGGAGGTGAAATGGGACATGAATCGATCGATGTCAGTTTCTCTTTCCCTCGGCGGCTCACATGGCTCACAGGCCCCGCCCTGCTCTGGGCTTTCCCAGCCCGCGCCTCCCCTGGTGTCAGTGTCAGCCTCTAGCTGTGTTTTCACTTTTCCTACATCAGCTGGGGTTGCCCAGCTGCACAGGCTAAAAGCTGCGCCATGGAACTCAGGCAGGAATTACACCTCAGACGCAGCTGGAAGTTCAGAGACACGGACAGAGCAACGAGCTGAGATCCAGAAGAGGAGGCTCAAGTCAGAGACGCCAGACGAGACTGAGAGACCCCAGGCGGCAGCCTCAGAGTGGACACTTGATCTCCCATCTGCTGACAGAGACCAGAGAGCAGGAATGAAGCTGGGTCAGCCCCTACCTCATTGTCTGGGACCCTCACCTCCCCGGAGCCTCCACCCTCACCCCCTGACGCCCTCCCTGCCCTCATCTTTCTGTCCTTCCTTAACACAGACATGGCCCTGGGCTGCACGCTGGTGCTGGCGCTGATGACCCTGGCGCCGAGCAGGACAGGAGCAGTTCCTGTGCCCTCACCCCTCGGGGCCCTCCCAGGTGCAAGGGGCTGCCACATGGCCCAGTTCAAGTCTCTGTCCCCACAAGAGCTGCAGGCCTTCAAGAGGGCCAAGGATGCCTTTGTGAGTCCCCCCCGCCCGACCCCTCCTGCAGTGGGCGACCCTCCACCCCTCCCTCTGTGCGCTTCCAGGCTACCTGGGCTGAAGGTGGGCCTGCCCTGCCCGCACCGGGCTGACCGCCACCCTCCCCGCGGGGGCGATCTCCTGTCCTCCTGCGGTGGACGTCCCTGTGGAAGTTAACTTCCCGTCCCCCTGTTGTTGGCCATCCTCCAGGCTCCCTGGGGTCCTCCCTCTGTCCCTCCCGCTGTGGGCTGACCTTGCCCTTGCTCTCTAGGAAGAGTCGCTCTTGCAGAAGGACTGGAACTGCAGCTCCCGCCTCTTCCCCAGGACCCGGGACCTGAGGCAGCTGCAGGTGAGTTGGGAGAGTCAGGCCCGCCTGCCCTCACCTGCCCGCCCTGCTCCGGCTCTGCAGGCGGCCCCTCACCTCCTCTTTCCCTCTCATCCTTCTCTCCCTGCCCTCCCCACCCGTCCCCTGACCCCTTCCCCTCAGCCAACCACCTCGGCTCTCACCTGACCCTGACTTTCACCTTCCACTGTCCCTGCCTCTGTCCCCCTCACCTGTGCCTCCTCGCCTATTCTCTCCCATGTGCAACTCTCACCTGTCTCTGTCTCCTTCTCAGGTGTGGGAGCGCCCCGTGGCCTTGCAGGCGGAGGTGGCCCTGACACTGAATGTCCTGGAGGCCACGGCTAACTCATCCCTGGACCACATCCTGGACCAGCCCCTTCACACGCTGCACCACATCCACTCCAAGCTCCAGGCCTGTGTGAGTGCTTGGGGCACCCGGGCCGTGTCTGGGCTCTGGCCACCTGTACGTCCCCCTCTGTCCCAGGCCCTGCCTCACACCCTCAACACCACCCTCCTCTGCCCACAGGTCCCAGCTCGGCCCACAGCAGGCCCCAGGCCCCGGGGCCGCCTCCACCACTGGCTGCACCGGCTCCAGGAGGCCCCGAAGAAGGTGAGTGACCGGGGAGGGGAAACCGCTGGCTGTGCTCAGCTGGGAGCCCAGACATGGGAGCTACTGAGCCATCCCCCTCTCCCCCCAGGAGTCCCAGGACTGCCTCGAAGCCTCTGTCATGTTCAACCTCTTCCGCCTCCTCACCCGGGACCTGAAATGTGTTGCCAGTGGAGACCAGTGTGTCTGACCCCGGAAACCCACCTGCAACGTGTCTCAGCATCTTCGATATTATTTATGCATCAAAACCCCTTTTTTTAATTTATTGCCTCCAAATCACTATTTTTACCCCGGAGACCCACCTGTCTCAGCATCTTTTTTTATTTTTTTAAATGTAATTAATTAATTTATTTCTAGCTGCATTTGGTCTTTGTTGCTGTGCACGGGCTTTCTCTAGTTGCGGCAGGCACGGGCTACTCTTCATTGTGGTGCGTGGGCTTCTCACTGCGGTGGCCTCTCTTGTTGCGGATCACCGGCTCTAGGCATGTGGGCTTCAGTAGTTGTGGCATGTGGGCTCAGTAGTTGTGGCTCACGGGCTTAGTTGTTCCACGGCATGTGGGATCTTCCCGGACCAGCGCTCTAACCTGTGTCCCCTGAATTGGCAGGTGGAGTCTTAATCACTGTGCCACCAGGGGAGCCCTGTCTCAGCATCTTAGATATTATTTATGCATAAACTACCTCCACTGGTTTATTGCTTCCAGATCCCTATTTGTTTTTGAAGCCCCTAAAAGATATTTATTCTTGTACTTTTTGTAAAATGTGTGAAAATAAACAATTTGTCTATGACATTGGCCTTGTTTATATGTGACTGTATAAGTGACTGCACAACTGCGTATGTGATTGTGGCCCTCTGAGTGTGCGTGTATTGCAGTGGGAAGGCGAAGTGAGAGATGAAGAGACTATGAAAAAATAAATGAATGAGGAGTGAAAGAATCACTGAGGATGTTTTCAGCCACAACAATGGAAGATTTCATTGCATCACAAGCTATCATTACATTAAGTAATAAGATGTCTAGAGGAGGCTGTGTCTGGGTCAGATCAGCGGGACCATGGCTTTATCATGGACCTACTGTCTATATCTGTTAGTATTTCTAAGGATACATGTTAAAATTGTGTTTGTGTTACATTCACCCCAACCTCCTGTGGTTCTAAACCTGGAATGACTATTGTCAGGGTGGCAATGTGCTGGGAGAAATATCACAGAGAGAGTTGTCACCAAAAAGTCATTAAGTTCCACTGTGGGCATTGTTCTATGTAGACAATGGTGTTGACTGCAAATAATTTTCTTGTCTGATCTTTATGTCTTTTATTTCCTTTTCTTGCCTTATTGCACTGGAAAGAACTGTAGTACTATGTTGAATAAGGAGGGTGAAAGAGGGCATCTTTGCCTTCTTCCTGATCTTAGGGGGAAAACATTCAGTTTCACCATTAAGTGTCAATGTCAGCTGTAGGTTTTTTGTAGATGCTCTTTTTCAAGTTGAGGAAGTTCCTTTCCATTCCTATTTTTCTAAGAGTTTTAAAAAATCATGATTGGGGACTTCCCTGGTGGTCCAGTGGTTAAAAATTTGCCTTCCAATACAGGGGACATGGGTTCGATCCCCAGTCAGAGAACTAAGATCCCACACGCCATAGGGCAACTAAGCCCGTGCGCCACAACTACTGAGCCTGCACGCTCTAGAGCCTGTGCGCTACAACTAGAGAGCCCATGTGCCGCAACTAGAGAGAAGCTTGCGCACTGCAGCAAAGAGCCCGTGTGCTGCAATGAAAGATTCCACATGCCACAACTAAGACCTGACGCAGCCCAATTAAAAAAAAAATCATGAATGGATGTTGAAATTTGGCAAATGTTTTTTCTTCATTGATTGATATGATCATGTGATTTTTTTTCTTTAGCCTGTCTTGGTGGATTGTATTGATTGGTTTTCAAATGTTGAACCAACCTTGCAACCTTGGAATGAATCCTTTAGGTCATGGTGTATAATTTATTTGATCTACTGCTGAATTCTATATGCCAATATATTGTTAAGGATTTTTGTGTCTATATCCATTACCTTACTTTGTGTGAGATAACAAGTTCACATTATTTTTTAAGCCAGTTGAGTTAAAAATTACTGTTACTTGCAGCCAAAAGCATCCTTAAGGATACACATGAAAATGAAAGGTGAGTTTCCCTCAGAGTTGAAGAATTCTGGCTGCATGGGATTGTTCTGCCTCTGCCATCGCCAAGACTGTCATTGATACAAAGCTGCAAAGAGTCCTTGTATTCAGTATCCATGGAAGGGGGGCAAGAAGATGAATAATCTGGGGCTGCTATCTGGGGAAACATGCTCTTCTGCCTACTCCTGTCTCTATGACATTACTAGTTCTTACCTCTGTTTCTTGAAAGTTTCACTCCAATTCTTTCAAATCTTCTCTGCTTCCTCTTATCCACTACTCCATCATGTCCTCTCTCTCTCCAAATGGATTACTTTGCCCTCTCCCTCACAGAAGCTACCAGGTAGAAATTCCACATCATCTATACCACTCTCCTACCTGTCTCCACCGTCCTTTTGCTCCCCTGTCAAGATCAATGAGCTGCCTTTCTCTTAATGACATGAGAGGGGCCAGTGCCTGATCCTGGTCCCTCTTATGTCATTCCTCCATAAATTATCCTTCTCTTATCCTCCATTTTACAAAACTTCCTTTCTACAAGTACCTGCCCATCAGTGGTCTCCCCTTTTATAAAACCCCTTTCTTAATCTGTCCTCTTCTCTTCAACTATTTCTCCATCTCTCTTTTCCACTGGCTCCACTTCCTTACCTAATCCAGGCTCCATAGCCCTTACAGTTGGCTTCTGTTCCCAGAACTCCACTCCACAACAACAATTTCTTATACCTAAATCCTGCAATTGCTTCTTCAGTTCTCACCCTAGAAGAACTCTCAGTAGCATGCAACCTATTCCTCACCAACTCCTTCTTGTGACTCTCTCCTACTTTGACCTTAGTGATACCACCCTCTCTTTGTCTTCCTTCAATTTCTGTCTGGTTCTTCTCAGTCATATTTTCTGGTTCTCTTTCTTCTTCCCACCTCTTGAATACTGGAGTGTCTCAGGGTCCTATCTTGGACTCTCATTTCTCTTCCGTCTTTATACTTTCTCTGGGGTCATCTCACATATTCTCATGGATTCACCAACTACCTTCTCGCTGACTACTTTTGTATCAGTCTGCTTAGGCTGGGTTATGCTTTAGTAAAAAATGACCCTCAAATTACAGTGGCTTATAACAACAAAGGTTTATTGCTCACTTATGCAACACAACAATCTTTTTAAAATTAATTAATTAATTAATTAATTAAATTATTGCTTGCATTTGGTCTTCATTGCTGCGTGCGGGCTTTCTCTAGTTGTGGCAAGTGGGGGCTACTCTTCATTGTGGTGCACGGACTTCTCATTGTGGTGGCTTCTCTTGTTGTGGAGCACAGGCTCTAGGCATGCAGTATAACACATCCTAAGTTCTTATCTCCAACTCTATTATTTATTTATTTTTTGGCTGCATAGGGTCTCAGTTGTGGCACGTGAGATCTTTCGTTGCGGCATGTGGGCTTCTCTCTAGTGGTGCGCGGGCTCTAGAGCACCTGGGCTCAGTAGTCACAGCACGCCGGCTTAGTTGCCCCTCGGCATGTGGGATCTTAGTTCCCCAACCGGAGATCGAACCGGCATCCCCTGCATTGCAGGACGGATTCTCAACCACTGGACCACCAGGGAAGTCCCTCCAACTCTGACTTTAAAGACAAAGACAAATTAGCTTTATTATTGTGTGTAGAAACCAGCTCAAGTTCAGATCCAAACTGGACCAGCTGATAAGCCAGTAGCAATGAAGACTCTGATCCTAAAAGTTCCCATGTCATTTTCTGACTAATGATCCATAGAAAGGGATTTGCTGGTGGAAACCCCCATTAAGAAGGAAGAGCTAGTCCACAGTGCTGAGAAGGCAGGACCACTGTCCACTCTCCATGGTTCTGAACACCACTGTTGGCTACAGGAGGGTGGTTTCTTTCATCCCTGGGATCTTGGTGGATGCCTGTTAACTTCTTCAGCACTTACAGATTTTTAAAATGAAATATTGTCACATCACATATGGTTGTGGGATTTTTTTTTCTTAAATAACAGAAGACTTCAACTCAACTTGCTTAAACAATCAGGAATTTGTAATCTCATATACCAAGAAGCCTGAGGGGAAGATAGATAAGGAGTTGGCTAATTCAGGAAATCACACTAACGTTATTGATAATTCAAATCCTTTCCATCTTTCAGCCTTGCCGTCCTCAGCATTTCAGCCTCATCCTCAAGTTTGATCATCTCAGGTCACACGGTGGCTACCGCAGTTCCGGATATTAAATCCTTTGACCAATGTCCAGAGGAAGAAAAGGGACAGCATTTCCATGTATCTTTCTTATCACTGAGGAAAACTTTTCCCAGGAGCCCCCTAGCAGACTTTCCTTCAATCCCACACTAACATCCCATTAAAAATTGCAAACCCCCTAGTGCTCCTGATATCCTAGTGCTCTACTTTCCACCCTATAGCACATATCTCCTTGTAACACACCATAAATGTGCTTACTTAAAAAAAATATGTATTTATTTGGCTGAGCCAGGTCTTAGTCGCTGCACACGGGACCTTCGTTGCTACGTGCGGGATTTAGTTACTTCCCTGACCAGGGATCGACCCCAAGTCCCCTGTATTGGGAGTGTGGAGTCTTAAGCACTGACTGAACCAGCAGGGAAGTCCCAAGAATGTACTTACTTATTGGGACTTCCCTGGCGTCCAGTGGTTAAGACTTCGCGCTTGCACTGCAGGGGGTGCCGGTTCTATCCTTTGTCTGGGAACTAAGATCCCACAAGCGGTGCCGCCGGGGGAAAAAAAAAAAAAAGAAATGTGGTTACTTATTATGTTGTTGTTTATGACCTGTCTCTCTCTGCTAGAATATAAGCTCCACCAGCTCAGAGGTTATTGTCTGTTTTGTTCACCTCTGTCCCCAGCACCCAAAACAGGCACAGAGTAGGTGCTCAGCCAATACTTATTGAAAGAATGGATGACTGTCACATTGTGTCACATGCCTCAGCCCAGATGATTTGCTGGAAAGGGACATGAGACAACTATAACTGGCTCAGACCAACGATGGTCTGCTTTGTAGAGTGGGGTTGGGGCCCACTTCTCCTGAAAGCTCAGGTCATAGCAAAGATGGTAGATTTCTGATCAAAACAGGGGTTATTTCAGGCCTCCATAATCTATTACAAGCCTCCAATACTTATTTCATATTTTCTCCCCTCTCCTTAAAACTCCAACTCCTCTCCTCCATCCTCGCTCTCACAGATGGCTTTGCTTCTTCCACTGAAAATATGGAAGCAGTAGAAGAGAAATCCCATATACTCCCACTACCACATCCACTTACCTACCAGCATCGGGGCCTGGGTGCTCTGCCGTCCTCCTTTCTAAGCCCAACTTCTCCACTTGTATCCTGGATCTTACCTGTTTCTTACTCATAATTCTCCCCTCACCGCTTATCCTGCATCATCAATTTTCCCCTGTCTATTCCTATCATTTCTATTATTTATTCTATCTCGGGAACTCCTTGGTGGACCAGTGGTTAGGACTCCATGCTTCCACTGCCAGGGGCACAGGTTTGATCCCTGGTCAAAGAACTAAGATCCCACATGCCGCGATGTGGCCAAAAAATAAATACATAAAAATAAAAACATAAAGAAATTCTATCTCAATCCCACACCCCCTCCAGTTACCACCCCATTTCTCTGCCTCCTTGTACTAGTGAGGCTTCTCCAGAGAAACAGAACCAGCAGGATACAGATATAGATATATACCATATATATATATATGTATATACGTATATATTTATTACGGGGAGTTGGCTCATGTACTATGGAGGCCAAACCCCAAGATCTTCCGTTGGCAATCTGGAGACCCAGGAGAGGCGATGTGTAGTTCCAGTCTAAGTCCAAAGCCCTGAGAACCAGGAGAGCCTATGGTGTAAGTTCCAGTCCAAAATCCAGGATGCTTGAAACCCAGGAAGGGCCAATGTCTCAGCTCGAATCTGAAAGCCAGAAAAGAACACAATCTCAGCTCAAAGCAGTCAGGCAGGTGGCGTTCTCTCTTACTCAGCCTTTTCCTTCTATTCAGGTCTGTCGTTGATTAGATGAGGTCCACCCACAGTAGGGATGGCAGTATACTTTACTCAGTCTACCAGTTCAAATGTAATCGAATCCAGAAACACCCTCGCAGACACACCCTGAACAGCATTTGACCAAATGTCTGGGCACCCAGTGGCCCAATCAAGTTGACACATAAAGTTGACCATCACACTTCCTTTTCAGCAACGTTTGTCAAAAGAGTTGTCTATGGCACTGTCTCCTCTTCCCCTGTGTCTCCTTTGAGTAAGGCTTTTGTCCCAACCACTCCACATTCAGCTCCTGTTCAGACCACCAATGACCTCCATGTTGTCAAACCCAGCGGTTGAGTCTCAGTCCAATTTTTCCTGATCTGTGAGCAGTAGTTGACATGGGTGTTCATCCTCTGCTCCATGAAACACATTCTTCGCTGGCTCCCACTTTCCTGGTTTTCCTTCTCCCTCTCTGGTGGCTCCTTCTCATTCTCTTTTCTGATTCTGCTTCTCACCGAATGTACCAGGGCTCATCCTGGCCCTTATCTCTCATCTATCTGTGATGCATGCATCTATTCTCATGGCTTAGAACCCAACCCCACTTCTACAGTCATGGCTCTTGTGGCAGATTGAATTCTTGGTGCAAATTTCCCCCCCCCCCCCCCCGCGTCTATACCCTTCCCATGGCCTCACTGAAGGCAGAGTTTACTTCCCTGCCCCTTGATTTTGGACCTAGCCGTGTGACATTTTTTTAGCCAATGGTATGTATGTGCAATGATATACAATAATGCGCCTGTTCTAATTCTAGTCCTCAAGAGGCCTCATGGGTTTCCTGTGCCCTCCGGGGATTTTGCCATGACAATGAGCAGAGCTCCCCTGGCTGACTGCCCTCCTTCAGCCTGGCCTCAGACCTGAGCCAGCCAGACCCTCAGCTTGAATCGGAGCCCCCCAGCTGAACCCAAGCGGCATCACCCAGCCCCAGAGATCAGCAGAGCCATCCCCAGCTCATCTGTGGATGGCTGAGCTAAGTAAGTGGTTACTGTGGTTTTGAAATTTTTGTGTTTATCAGTCACAGCATACACTGACTGATACACCTCCCAAATTTAGCTCTTCAGACCTCACTCCTGAACTCCAGGCTTATACATCAAACTGACTACTGAACCACTTCATTTGGATGTCTAATGGGCTTCTCAAACTTATCATGCCGGAAATGTAACTTCTGCCCTTCTCCACCCTAAACCTCTCCTTCTGTTATTTTTCTCATCCTAGTAAATGGCAGCTCCATCTTTCAAGACCCACAGGCCAAAGACTTTGGAATCATCCTTGGCCCCTCTCTTTTTGTCATCTCCCACATCCAGTTAGTAAGTCCAGTTGATGCTACTTGAAAGAATATGCTGCATTGGACCATTGCTCACTCCCTCTCTGGCCCCACCCTCTCCCAGCTGGACCGTGGCAGCAGCCTCTCCCCTGTGCTCCCCAGTCCTGCTCTGAGCCCACAGTCTGTTCCCCACATGCAGCCAGAGGGACTCTGTGAGCACCTGAGTCAGGTCAGGCCCCTCCCCTGTCCGGAGTGCTCTCCTGGCTCCATCTCACTCTCAGTAAGTGTCCATTGACCAAGGAATGAATAGACAAAATAATGATATATGTGTCAAAGAAAAATTGACCAGTCGATCTAAGAAAGAAATGGAATGGATTTGCATTTCCTTAATGATCAGTGAACATATTTGCATGTGCTTATTGGTCATCTGCATCAAAATGAGTCTTAGAGGGCTAAAATCAAGGTGTCAGCAGGGCTGATTCCTTAGGGAGGATCCTGGGAAGAATACGATTCCTTGCCTTTTTCAACTTCTAGTAGCCACCTGGATTCCTGGGCTTGTGGCCCCTTCCTCTAGCTTCATAGAACATCACCCCAGTCTCTGCTCCCATCATCACATCTCCTTCTCATCTGTAGTCGAATCTCCCTCTCATAAGGACACTTGTGTGTCCATTTACGGTTCATCCAGATAATCCAGGACAGTCTCCCCATCTCAAGATCCTTAATTCAATTACATCTGCAAAATTTCTTCTGCCAAAAAAAGGTCACATTCATAGGTTCCAGGATTAGGACCTGGATATCTTAGGAGGCCATTATCAATCAGCCTACCACAGTCAGCCTTCCCTCTACTGTACCCAGGTTGTGGAAAGACTGAGTTCCCTTTATTCTCCCCTGGAGATCTGTGTCCTATCTGACTCTCTGATCATCCCTCAACCTGCCTCTTATCCAAGCTTTGTGATAGTACCTTAATATCTATTCTTCCTTTATTAATAGGAAACTTGATTTTTTACCAGGCATATGGCTAACCTGAGTCATGACTCAGCTTCTTATGGCATCATATGCTCACCTGTAGCTAAGTTCTGACAGAAAGAGCTCTTAAAGGGTGGGGCATTCTCTTCTTCCCTCCCTCCTATTCTCCACCTGTTGTCTGGGATATGGATGCAAAGGATGGAGTTCAAGCAATCATCTTGGACCATGAAGAGGAAGCCACATGTTGACGATGGAGCAGCAATACAGAAGGAGCTTGGGTTCTCGCACTGCGGAACCCCAGACAGTCTGACACTGGAGCCCCAGACAGCTTGGGTGGCACCTCTCTTCATGAAGGAGAGAAGAATACTCCTCATTTGCAGTAAAATCAAATACAAATTAGTGATAGGTAGAATAATGGCCCCCCCAAAGATGTCCCTGTCCTAATCCCCAGTTATGACAAGGGGGAGATAAGCTGGCAGATGGAATAAAAGCTGTTAACCAGCTGACCTTAAAATAAGGAAATTATCCTGCATTATCTGGGTGAGTCCAATGTGATCACAAAGATCCTTTAATATGGAAGAGGGGCAGAAGAAGAGGTCAGAGACAGAGAGAGATTTGAAGATGCTGTGTTGCTGGCTTTGAAGAAGGAGGGGGCCACAAGCTAAGGAATGTAGGCAGCCTCTAGAAACTAGAAAATGCAAGGAAATGGATTGTCCCCTAGAGCCTCCAGAAGGAATGCAGCCCCGCCAACACCTTGATCTTAGCCCAATGAGATCCACTTTAGACTTCTGACCTCCAGATCTGTCAGATAATGTCTGTGTTGTTTTAAACTACTAAGTTTGTAATCATTTGTTATGGCAGCAATAGAAAGCGAATATATAATTGATCCAGGCTTCTTCCCCTGAATCTTTCTCTGTCTTTAAGGCCCATCACTAAGAATAATAATCAAGGGACTTCCCTGGTTGGTCCAGTGGTTAAGAATCCGCCTTCCAGTGCAGGGGGCGCCGGCTCGATCCCTGGTCGGGGAACTAAGATCCCAAATGTCACGGGGCGACTATGCCTGCACACCGCAACTACTGAGCCCGTGTGCCACAACTAGAGAGAAGCCCGTGTGCCACAACGAAGAGCCCGCACACCTCAATGAACCATCCTGCATGCTGCAATGAAGATCCTGAGTGCTGCAACTAAGACCCGACGCAGCCAAATAAATCAAAATAAACTTAAAGAAATAATAATCAAAACCAACACCAACATTAATAGTTAACATACTGAGCATTTTCCTGTGCCTGACACAATCTCAGCACATGACACTTACTATCTTATGTAAGCCTCACAACAATCCTACAAAGGAAGTAGAAAGCCTTAAATACAAATGTGGGAAAAGAAAAATAAGGCTGAAAATTAGCAAGCTAAACATGAATCTCAAATGTTAGGATAAGAACAACACAATAAACTCAAAGAAAGAATGAAAACCAAATGCACAATAGAAACTAATGCTATTTATTATTATTAATGAAATAAGATCAAATGAAAGAAAAAACCCAAATATGCAATAGAGAGGATCTGCAAAGCTAAATGTTGGTTATCACTAGTAATTTGAAAAGACTAATAAAACCCTTGCAATTATATCTCAAAACCTATGAAGAAAAAGATTCAGCCATTAAAAAAAAGAAGGAAATCTTGCAATTTGCGACAGCATGGATGGCATTATGCTAAGTGAAATAAATCAGACAGAGAAACAAATACTGTGTGATCTCGCTTATATGTGGAATCTAAAAAAACAAAACCAAAACCAAACGAAAAACTGAACTCATAGAAACAGAGAACAGATTGGTGGATGGATGAAGGTGGTCAAAACGTACACATTTCCAGTTATAAGACAGATAAGTCCTGGGGATGTAATGTACAGCATGGTGACTATAGTTAACAATACTGTATTGTATATTTGAAAGTTGCTAAGAGAGGACATCTTAAAGGTTCTCACCACAGGGGAAAAAAATGCAATTATTCGAGGGGATGGATGTTAACTAAACTTACTGTGGTCATCATTATGCAATATGTGCATATATCATTATGTTGTACACCTTAAACATATACAGTACTATATGTCAATTATATCTCAATAAAACTGGAAAAGAGAAGGAAAAAGAAAAAAAAGAGATAGAGAATATATCAATGACCAATATAAGCAACAGAAAAGGAAACCTTCCGAAATTTTGCCATTTGCAGCAACATGGGTGGACCTAGAGGGTATTATGCTCAGTGAAATAAGTCAGACAGAGAAAGACATATACTGTATGGTATCACTTACATGTGGAATCTAAAAAGTACAACAAACTAGTGAATATAATAAGTAAGAAGCAGGGAATTCCCTGGCGGTCCAGTGGTTAGGATTCAGTGCTTTCACTACCGTGGCCCGAGATCGAGTTCAATCCCTGGTCGGGGAACTAAGATCCGCAAGCCTGGGAGCCGAAAAATAAAAAATAAAAATAAAGTAGACACAGATATAGAGAACAAACTAGTGGTTACCAGTGGGGAGGGGCAATATAGAGGTGGGAGAGTGGGAGGTGTAAAGTAGGCTATAAAGGTGTAAAGGATGTATTGTACAACACGGGGAATATTGCCAATATTTTATAGTAACTGTAAAAGGAGTGTAACTTTTTAAAATTGTATAAAAAATAAAAGGAAAGGAAAGGAAACGTTCCCCACAAATCTCAAAACTAGAAGAGGTAACTAGCTTTTGTGTGCATTGTCTCCACTTCACACACGAGGAAACTGAAGTTCACAGAGGTTGAGTGAGTATCTTCCCTAGTTCACGCAGCAGGTAAGTGGCAGCGTCGGGATTTGAACCTGAGGTTCCAGCACTCACCTGCCCGCTACACGAATCTCTGTGCTTTGGCGCCACCTCGCGAGAGTGCCCAGCCTCCCCATCCCGGCCGGCAGCCCGCGAAACTCCGCCCCCTCCCCGGATTTAGTTTAGGGTTTCCACCGCCCACCTGCCGGGAATCTCGGGTCAAAGTTGTTGCAGCCCTTAGGAGGTTCCGACTCCGCTTACTCCACAGGCTTCCTTCTGAAACTTCATTTGATTTTCTCTTTCAGTTTCAATCACTCCCCTGCAGTGGCCCCCACCCTGCAGCCTTGATCACCTCTGAATTCCTGCCAAGCCCTCCTGGTGGCAGGTTGCCTATCTGGAGCCGAATTATTGCTATATCTGTCTCAGACGGGAGTGTCAGCCTTGCTCAAGGGCCCCCAGCAGCCTGACATCACCTGGGAGCTGGTAGGAAATGCAGAAACGAAATCCTACCCCAGACCTGCTGAATCGGGATCAGTATCTTGACCCTCCCCACCCCACCTCACCCCCCAAATAATTTGTGGCACAGTGAAGGCTGAGTAGCTCTGGCCTAGACCACAAGGGGACCGTGGGACCCAGGGAGGCTTCCAGATAGGCCCCTCACCTGGAGCAGGTGTAGCTGAGAAGATGGTCTTCAGCCACGTCCTGAAGTTAGACGATGACTGATTTTGTGTCTGCGCTGGAGAAGAGTCAAGTGCATTCCAGACCTCTGGGTTCCAGGCACTGTCTTACGAGGCTCCGTCGTGGACCCCAAGAGATGTTCCTTTTTCTACTGCTAATGGAATTTTGTTTAATTTGTTTGGAAAATTATATGAAATACACTTTATAGAAGCTGAGCAAATTGAGGTATCAATACAGAAAATTCTAGATGTGATAAACAATCAGTGACATATGAAGTCTTAGAAGACCAAAGCCCTAACCCAGTGGTTCTCAAACTCTAGCATCAGGTCACCAGGAGGGCGTTTAAAACTCAGACTCTTGGGCCCCACTCCTAGAGTTTCTGATTCAGAGAACTGGGGTGGGGCTGAGAATCTGCATTTCTCACAAGTTCCCAGGGGATGCTGATGCTGTTAGTCCAGAGACCATGCTTTGAGAACCACTGTTTCCAAACCACAGAGTCAGGGCTGCTTTGAAGGGTTGTATTAGCCCTTGAGAATTATATAGAAATGATCCCAGTCAGAGACCTGTCACTACAGAAGAGTAATTCATTCCAATGATCCAGTGTAAATTTAAGTACTGATCTGAATATTTTCCTGTATTTATGCACAGATTTAGCATTTTCATTTAAATTATGTGTCACCTATAATGTTATTTATGTTCAGGTTCTACCCTGATTGAGACAAAAACTTTCTTTTTTCTTCTAGTGGCACTTTCAAGTGTATACCCACCTCCTTTTTTTTATGGTCTGATGAAAAATGTCAAATCAAGGCGTGAGATCTAAAAAGGGGATTTTTTTTTCCCCACATTGTACAAATCAAAATACAACGGTGGGGCTTCCCTGGTGGCACAGTGGTTGAGAGTCCGCCTGCCGATGCAGGGGACGCGGGTTCGTGCCCCGGTCCGGGGAGATCCCACATGCTGTGGAGCGGCTGGGCCCGTG
>NW_021145521.1:30709-49509 GCF_002837175.3 Physeter macrocephalus
GCGTCCGGAGCCTGTGCTCCGCAACGGGAGAGGCCACAACAGTGAGAGGCCCGCGTACCGCAAAAAAAAAAAAAAAAAAAAAAAAAATCGGTGGATGTTTTTTTAAAAAACCTGCTGTTCTTCCCACTGCATTCCCAGAGTCCTTTGCAACGCCCCTGTAATAGCTCTTTTCACGTTGTGTTCGAATTATTGATTTACCATCTAACTTTCTGAAGGGTTCATGGGTTTCTCAAGGGCAGGACATTTTTCCATTTGAAGAAAAAAAATGTGCAATAAGGAGATGTTTGTTTTTCTACTATTTGTCCACTATGTGTTATCAACAGCGAGGAAACTGTTTCTGGAGGAGGGTGCCTGGTGGGTGCTCATGTGCTCATGCCTGATGTGTGCATGGAGTTTTGTGATTTTGAGATTTCATGGGGCGTAGGGTGGGAGCGGTTGAGAACTGGGGTTCTGTTGATGATGGTGGGCGTGTGATTCTGTTGGCAGGATATTGTCTGGGACTGTGTTTCTCTGGCACTGTGGTATCAGGCATGTGTCTACATTTGATGCCTGTAATCCTCTAGGATCCACCAGTGAGAATCATTGACCATCAGTGGCTGACTGTGTGAAGGGGTGTCCCTACCCTGTGAACCCATGTGTGTGTCTGTGGACTGGGGATGCTGTGCCCATGCCCCGGATCTCCGTGCGTTCTCTCTGATGCTGGCTGTGTGCTGTGGCTCAGTGGGTCCTGCGTTCCTGTCCCTGGTCTGCCTCCATGTCAGGGTCTCCTCACCATTCCATGTTGCTCTCTGTGTCTGAAGCTCATGGCCCTCCTGGGTGTCTGGGGCTCTAGGTGATTGTGTCCATCCCCAAGTCCGGTGGCCCTTGCAAAGCTGGAAGGGTGGGGACTCTGTGTCCCTGAAGTTAAGGAGGCCCGCTGGGAAGTTAGCAGCTGGAGATAAGATTTCACAGTCATGAGAGGAAAGGAGGGAGAAGGATCCAGATTTGGTCTGGGGCAGGGCCAGGCCAGAGTCCAGGGTCTCAGAATCATTACAAGAATAGTTCTAGGGACTTCCCTGGCAGTCCAGTGGTTAATACTCCGAGCTTCCACTGCCGGGGGTGTGGGTTCGATTTCTGGTTCAAGGAACTAAGATCCCGCATGCCATGCAGTGTGGCCACAAAAAAAAAAAGTATAGTTCTAATAGCTCCTGTTAATTTTGCACATACCATGTGCCAGGCACTGTACTTCATGCTTTATAGTTATACTGTTTTTATATTATATTTATACTGTCATTTATAAATATAACTATATTTATACTGTTGTATTTATTCAATATTACAATTATTTATATTATATTTATAAATAATTATGTGAATTGTTCCTAATGTTTTTGAATAATATTCTATTAGTTATAAATTATATAGTAATTTTAAATTATCATTTTCTATTATCATATTCTATTATCCCATTGAAGGTAGGAAGAAAAGTTCAGAGAGGTGAGTTCACTTGCCGGAGGTCACTCAGCAAGGTGACAGAGTCAAAATTTGAACCTAGTTCCAAGTGTTTCCAGCCTTTGTCTCGTAACCATTGCATTACCCTGGTCAAGGCGGAAGACAGCATCTGGGGGACCAGGAGGGAGCAGTGTTAGCTGGGTGGCCATGCATAATAGCAGATTGTTGTCAGTGTCGCATTGTGCTGGTGTGTGTTTATTGAGCCTTTATCGTGTGCCAGACACCGTGCTAAAGGCTTTCACAATAAGAATACGGCAAATGCTCACATGACATTTAGCAAGGGCCCTACTCTAAGTACTGTTATGTGGATTAATTCATTTACTCTTTATACCAGCATCCTGAGATGGATACTGTCCTTGTCTCCATGAGGCCCTGAGGTGGAATCATGTGTGAAAGCTCGTGGAGGAGCTGGGATCTGGCTCCAGGCAGCCTGGCTCCATAAGCTGTTCCTTTAGCCCCCATACTTTCTATTATCCCTTGTAATCTTCACAACAATCCTATAGTGTAGGAAGAAATATCACCCATTTTACAGATGAGGAAACTGAGGCCCAGACTTGGACTCACCCACAGAGTCACAGACTTGAACCACTGTCTGTCTGATCAGCTTATCCACACACCTGACCCTGTTCCTGTCTGGTGGGAGGCCAGGAACTCCAAAGAGCCTCTGAAGGGCCTTGGCCAGACTCCCAGATGCCAGGGGCCCTGTCTCTCTCTGAGGCCCCAGCCTCCCTAACCTTCCTGTGCAGCTCCTTAATTTTGCCTTTGGCTTGTGCCATTTCAGCTTGCTGATTAGTAAGCAGTCATGTTACAAAAATTGTCTATTTTCCCCCAGATTAGGTTTTTATTTGTTTGTTTGTTGCTATACAAAAGGTTTAAGTTTTATACAGTTCAACAGGTCCTTTGTTTATATTATAGATGCAAGATTTCCAATCTTGGTTAAGAAAATCTCCTAGCTCCTTGGGAGTGGGAATGCCAGGCAGTGGGGTTGCGGGGAGGCAGCCTCTTCTTCCTTCTCTCTCCTCCTCCTTGGCTTGTCCTTCTTGGAGTGGGGACTGGGGGCGGGGTTGTTTGATATCTTCTTGTCCATTTATAAGCCCTCTTTATATATTATAGCTACTAATTCTACGCTGTCCCAAGTGTTGCAGAATTTCCCCCAAGCCTTTTGTACATTGCCTTGCAATGGTTTTTGTTATGCAAATATGTCTAATATCTTAAGATTGGTTAGGATCTCCTGCTCCTGGGGAGGTGGGAGGGGGGTCTCCCTCCCCATCTCTCTCCCCCCTCTTCCTTCCCTTCCAGGGTCTCTCTCTCCTTATCTCCAGCTTCTCCATTCCCAAGGGCCTGCCTCCCGGGAAGGGGACCTGCCCAGCGCGGAGGCCCAGCTCCCCTCCCCCTCTTTGGGCCTCTTGGTATTTGGAAGGGGGTTGTCCATTCCTTGTCAATTTTTAAGAGCTCCTCCTCCCTATAACTATTAACCCTATGCTACCCTCTGTATTACAAGCCACTGGTCCTGTCAGTTGCCACATTAAATCTTAAGCTGCTGAGTTTTATACAAATAAGCCCGTCTTGTATTCATCTGCTGTGGGTTTCCGACCTAGGTTGGGAAGACTCTCCGCTCCTAAGCGCCCTCCTCTTCCCTCCCTAAGTCCTTATCTCGCAGCTTTTCCCTTCCCACGGGTCAGGAGCATAAAAGGGCGGGAGGGCGCTGCCCTGCAGTGTCGACATGTTCCTTCTGTGCTCACTGCTGCTGGCCTTGGCCCTGGCGGCCGTCCCCGGCGTCCGAGGCGCCTGCCCGCAGCCCGCCGACCTCAAGAACGTCAACGGGACGCGCATCTGCGCCAGGCTCTACGACAAGAGCGACCCCTACTACGATCTCTGCTGCGGCGGCGCCGAGCTGTCGCTGGAGCCGGGCGCCGACATGCCCTACCTGCCCTCTGGCTGGAAGAACACCATCTCGTCCCTCGTGGTGGCCCCTCGCTGCGAGCTCACCGTGTGGTCCTCTCGCGGCAAGGCCGGCAAGACGCGCAAATTCTCGGCCGGCAGCTACCCGCGCCTGGAAGAGTACCGCCGCGGCATCTTCGGGGACTGGTCCAACTCCATCTCCTCGCTCTACTGCAGGTGCCCGCCCGCTGGCCCGCGCCCGTAGGGACCCGGCCCCCAGTCCGCACATCCACCTGCCTAGCTCCCAACCGAGCACCCGGGCTCCAGCCCCATCATCCAGACCGCTGAGCCTCTGACCCAAATTGGGCGTCCTTAGAACCAGTCCCGGAGGTCCCCCTTCTCCTGCCCCACGCCCCCTCCCCAAGCCCATGCCCCTTGGATCTCCCAGACCCAGCTCTGGGACTCCCAGATTCTAAACCTGACCCAGACCTCAAGACCCCAGACCTAATTCTAGAAATACCCTATCCAGCCCTCGTGCTCCACCCTCCTAGACCCTCTAGATTAGCCTTGGCCCCAGAAACCACTTCCAGAGCCCCTGTTAAGGTTCTGAAACCCCCAGACCCAACTTTGGAGGCCCCTGAGCCCACCCTGGACTCACATATCCAAGCTCACAGACCCGGGCGCCCTAAATGTAGCCAGGGCACCCTCTAAAACCACCCCACCTGTCCCTCTACCCCCAAGAACTCCAAGAGCCCCCAGCCCCAAACTCCCAGGCCAGGATGCCTAGCTCCTGAACTTGGAGTCCAGCCCGGGACCCCCACCCCATCTCAGGCTTCTAGAACCCCTCCCACCTGGCACCCCCTGGTAATAATTTTTGATTCTGTGGCAGGTGCTTCTGATACCTTAGCAGTCCCTCATCTCCATCCCCCGCAAAGTGCTGAGCCCCTCACCTGGCCTTGTCCGTGGCGTCTGCTGAAGTCCGCAAGACCCAGAAGAGAGCTCACCGCCTGCCTCCACCACCCTGCCTTCGCTGTAATAAAACTGTTATGAACTTGTCCCTGCCTGCCATCTATTTGTGCCTGGGACCCAAGCCCATGCAGTTGTGGGTCAGGATGGAGGAGAGAGCAGGGTGGTCAGGCCTGGGTCAGCCCATACTTGGGACAATGCCGTGGATGGGGACACACCCATAGATTCCGACATGGATTTAGGTGTGGACACACACACCCCCCCCCGCCCCGCACAGGACATCTGGGTGACATGCCATGGTATTGCCGGTTGATTGTTAAACATTGAAATGCTTCCCACACTTTTTGGTGGATAGCCCTTCTCTGAATGCCCCCCAGCTGTTCACGCCTGCCGGGACCTCCAGACTCCCTCAGGATTTATGAATAGGACAGTAGGAGGCCTTCAAGGACCCTGCTCCAGGCTAGGGCCAGGGTCTGTTTTGCAATCTGGCCACAGCCCAGGACTTGTGGGTTGTGAAGTGCTTTCAGTGCCCCTCTACCCAACACATGGAGAACACTTTAGTTCTAATTTGTATATTTTTGAAAATTTGAATTTGCAATTTACTACTCCCAGGGATAAGGGTCCTTGATGGGTACCTGGGTTTGGGGGCTCTGGAGGAGTGAGAGAAGAGAAATGGGGGGTCTTGGGGGGAGAAGAAGTAGGGGGACAGCTCTGGGGGATGATAACTTGGGATTGGAGGAGGAAGGGAATCTGGGGGGATTCTGAGTTAAGACACATGGGAGAAGAGGTAAGTGGAGAGGCTACGAGGCCATAAACTGGGGACATGTGAAGAGATCAGAGGTCAGGGAGGTACCGGAGGATCAAGGATTAGAGGATGTGCAAGTTGGAAAGTGGGAAATGAACGCAGTGAAGTTCTTTTTTTTTTTTTCTGGCCACCATGCACGGTATGCGGTATCTTAGCTCCCCTACCAGGGCTCGAACCTGCGCCCCCTGCAGTGGAAGCACAGAGTCGTAAACACTGGACTGCCAGGGAAGTCCCTTGGTGAAGTTCTAAGGATCAAACACCACGGAAATAATCAGCATCCTTGGGCACATGTATTTATTCATTCAGTCAGCAAAGGTTTATTGAGCCCCTACTATCTGTCAAGCACTGACTCAGGAAGAAGTGGCCACTGCCCTTATGGAAAATGCCAGAGAGTCAGACATTCAAAGACGTGTGAAGATGTCAAATGAGAAACCAAGGGTCAGGCAGGATTACGGGGGCATAGGAGGTGGTACGTGATCCAAGAGCAGCTGAGGGGTCATGAAGGTCTAGAGGGATCAGGGAGGTGCTCAGGGAACATGGTGAAGCATAAGGGTCAAGGAGTTGCTAAGGGTTAGGGACTTCTAAGGGTCAGGGAGCTGCTGTGGGGTCAGAGAGATGTTAAGACGTCAGAAGTGATAAAGGAACAAGAAGATGCTAAGGGCTCAGGGAGGTGTCAAGGGGTGGATGGATGTGACAAGGGGTCAGAATGGGCCCGGAGCCAGCCAATCACTCCCTGAACTGCACAGACACAGAGGAGTTGGTCACCCTCGTCCGCAGCAGCACACCGCGCTCCATCCGGTTCTTGGTCTTGTGCAGGAAGAGGACAAAGCGGGCGCCAGGGCCGTACTGGCGGAATACATGGGACACCTGGGGCAGCACCAGGGTCAGGAAGAAGTTCTTATGAGGGACCCATAAACCCTGCTCTCCTCCCTCTGTAAGGTCTTGGGACGCGAAAGCATGTGTGCGGGTGGCAGACGGGGTGAGGAGTCTCACCTGGACCCAGTGGCCGGGGTGGGGGGGCCTCTCCCAGAGGTCCGGGGGGGGCACGTGGGGCTGGGCGATGACTGTGCGGCGGTCAGCTGCCAGCAGCCAGACGTGCAGCTCACACACACAGACGTCCAATCGGCTGTCCTCATACCTGGGGGTGGGGGCCAGGCCTTCAGCTGCCTGCACTGCCCCTACCTCCCAGCCCCAAACCCCGGCTCAGTCGCCAGTCAACGCACACTCGCTGGCACCCACTTTGTGCACCGGGGCTGGGTGGTGCTGGCACCACAGCAGCGACCAAGACAGCCCCACACCCCACCCTCATGGGATTCGTGGTCCAGTGGGGGAGGTGGACATGTCACCAGGCAGTGACAAACAGGAATGGTCAGGGCCGGGATGGGGGAAATCCGGGGCACTGGAGGATAATGCATCTGACCCAACCTGGGGGCGGCCGGGGGAAGGCTTCCTGGTGGAGCCACACATACCGACTCCTGAAGGAGAGAGGGGACTTCGCCTCGAGAAAAGAGGGTAGCCAGCATCCAGGGCAGAAGGAACAGCCTCTGGGCTGGCACACTGCAAGAACGGAAAGACTCAGAGAGAAGGGGCCACAGAGGTGGGCAGGGCTGGGTCCTGCAGTGGCAGGAGGGTCTCTGGGAGGATGGCGTGAGGCTTGCGCTTCAGGGAGCCCCTGTGTGCGACCTGGCTGGGCAGGCCGGTGGGGCAGAGGCACATCCCAGTCCATGACCGTGATGTGTGGCTGCTTAACATCGAGCAGCTCCTCCCACAAGCCCTCCGCCAGAAGGTCCACACTCTGCTGCTTCACGGTCCAGCTGTGAGAGACAGCACGGGGCGGGCGGGGTCTGCCATCTGCCGGGACTCTCCCAGGCCATCCTGGCCCCAGCAAGCAGGACACCCTGATCATTGCACCCTGGAAGTGATGTCAAGGGTACCGGCATAAGGGCACTGAGAGCTCACTCAGCCTACCTCAAGGCCTCAGTTCCCCTGAACTCCTCTGAGGGCAATGCATCCTGAGCCCCGTGCTGCAGATGGGGAAACCGAGGCTCACAGAGGGAAGTGACTTGTCAAGATCGAGCAGCAAAGAAGTGGCAGAGCTGGGATCCCAACCCAGGTGCCTGTGACTCTGAGCCTCTGAGTTGCACCATCCCACCCACGCCGTTCAGAAGCAGGGCCTGGTTTAATGGCAGATAGCTGGTGGCCTGGGTGACCCTCCCCCTCCCACGGAAAGAGGCTGAGCACAGGAACAATATTAACTGCTATTTATTTAACACCTACTATGTGCAGGCTACTCCCAGCCAGACCCTATGGCGTGTGTTTTATGGGCATTCTCTTATGACTAACCCTGTTTACAGAGCAGGAGACTAGGGCCCAGAGAGGCAAAGACCGTTTCTCCGGGTCCCACAGCGAGGAAGTCCGGAACAAGGAATCACAGGCAGGCCACCGTGGGTCCCGGCCACTCACCTGAGGCCCTGCTGGAGCTTCTCTGTCTTAATGTGCCAGCCGCGGACATTGCCTGGTGGGTGGACGAGCAAAGGATTAGAATGTGCCCATTCTCCAGGGCCGCCCCCTCAGCACCCGGCTAGCCGCACAGCGCTTACCCAGAGTCTCCAGGGGTTGCTGTGTGGGACCAGTAGGGGGCGCTGGCTCATAAACGTTGATGCCTGAAATGCGCAGGGAAGCGGAGCCTCAGGCGCGCTGCAGCTGCCCCCCTTCCGAATGCTCCTCACCTTCTAACCCCAGGGCGGGCTGGAAGAGCAGGAATCAGTGCCCTGCCTGCCAGACCAGACCAGCCAGGCAGGGGTGAGTGGTGAGTCATGGCCCTGGGAGAGCCCTGAGAATGTCCTGGAGGCGGAGGGACGATGCTCGGAGAGGGAGGGCGTTGTGGTGAGACAGAGACACAGGGCCAGAGAGAGGCACCAAGGAAAGAGATAGAATATGGGCGGAGGGAGGGAGGGAGAGATACAGGGTGAGACAAAGAGACACAGGGAGAGCTAGGCGGAGACACATGACGTAGAAAGAAACAGAGATGCAGGTGGGACAAAGAGACACAAGGAGACAGAGAGAGGCACAGTGACAAAAAGGGACAGAGAGGGATGTAGAGGGATAAAAAGACAGAGGGACACTAATAGACAAAGACGGAGAAACAGAGTAGAGAGACAAGCAAACAGACGGAAAGAAGAAGAGACAGACGGTCTGGGTGAGCGAGCCTGGGGGAAGAAGACGGAGACGCCTCCAGCCCCGCGCGGACTTCTGTCCCGCACCCTCGGGGTTGGGAGAGCGGAGCAGGTTGCGGTAGAGCGGCCGCTGCGGGAAGAGCAGCTTCCAGGTGAGGCGCGGGGGCAGCTCCAGGCTCCCGCCCGGCGGCGCCCACTCCTGTAGCAGCAGCTGCTGTGCATAGGCCTCGGTCGGCTGCTCAGGCGCGGGGAGCCCGGGGGTCTCGGGGGCCGCGGGCGACGGCGGCGACGGCAGCTCCTGGGTGCTCGCGGGTTCCTCCATCCCGCCACCGAGCGCCGGTCCTTCCCGCACCTCCTCCATCCGTCGGGTCTAGGCGACTGTCCCGGCTCCTCTGCAGGGTTCGGGGTTAACCCAGGGCGGGAGTGGGCCGAGCGCCTCGGCTGGCATTTAAGCGAAGGGTGTGTTGGGGGAAGGATCTGGGGCCCCAGGCCCTACTCCCTCAGATCCAGCAGTCCAGGTCACAGCGCCTCCTCTTCCCAGACTGTAGAAGTCCGGGTCCCGGCCCTGCTCCGTTTCCCCAGCCTCCTGCCCCAGTTTCCCCAGGGCCAGCTGAGGATCCAGACACCAGCCCTGGGAGAGGGGTTGGGACCAAGGCGCTAATGCCAGGGCTCCGGGGCACATCCACCTCTTTAAGATCCCGCATGGCAGGATTAGAGGTTAATTAATGAAGCCCCCCTCTTCCCACCCGCCTCAGCTAGGCAGTAAGGGGTGGGGGGTGGGAGGGTAGGTCCAGCCTCCGCCAGTTCCTCCTCTGCCCTGACAAGGGACACAACCTTGGGACCTGACTATGTTCTGGAAACATAGTGGGGATGCAGTGGAGGTCAGAGAGAGAGACCTGGAGCCTGAGATGGGGAGTCACAGAGGTGGGGAACAGCAGGGAGACACTGAGATAGCACCAGAGAGGGAAGCAGCAACCCCTTCTGGGTATCAGGGTGCCTTGCATCCCTTCCTGGGGCTGGGGCAGGTGGCACAGCTGCCAAAGCCTCCTCCCTCGGAGGTCATAGGGAGTTTGGAGTGAGGATTGGAGTGATGGTAGGGGTAGGAGGTCGGGGTGCAGAGGAAGTGGGGTGGCAGAGGAACCTGTAGGGCCAGACGCCCACAGCCACTTTCTGCCCGTGCCACATCCCACACCCGGCCCCGGTAAGCACAGGCTCAGAGTCCCACACAGGTTACCAGTAACAAGTGCCACAGTGAGCGCTTTCTGCTTGCTAGGTGCTGTCCTAAGCGCTTACAAGTTCATTTCATCCTCTAACGACGTAGGTGCTACTATTGTGGGCGTTTTATAGGTAAAAGAAAGAATAGAGAACGTGTGTGGAGCTGCATGTTGGCCCAGGCGCTCCAGCACCCGCCTGCACACCAACCCTGAGTGGGGAACTGTTGTTATCCCCATTTCACGGATGAGGAAACAGAGTCCCACCTCACAGGCCTGGTCCCATACTGCCCCAGATAACCCCATATGCTTCCACGGGTGCTTCCTGCCTCAGATTCCTGCAAGACCCTGAGAGACACACACTGCAGACATACAGAATTGAGCTCACACCGGAATGATGATGCTTGAGGAAACTGAGACTCAGAGAGGTCTAGTAACTCACCCAAGGTTGCACAGCTGGTATGTGGCGAGTTGGACACAGAGTCTCAGTGAGATACCCAGGGATTCAGATTCAAACTGCCCCTAGAGAGAAACACTGGCTCAACACAGAAACAGACAGGAGAAAATGGTTACATTTATTGTCTGTCTTTAACTCATTAAATCTTACAACCCTGGGAGGTGGGAACTGGTAATAGTACCTCCATTGACAGATTGGGGAACTGAGGCAAGAGAGGTGAAGTGACCTATCCTGGGAAGCTTGGGAATCAGCCGGGGCCCTGGGAGGAGGGAGGACCCATGGAAGCGGGCAAACCAACTAATGCGCAATAGCCCCGCTGAACCCGGAAGTCTCCAGGAGATTCCCAGACAAACCCTCGCAGAGCCCACAACACACGCACAACCGGAAACACTCCCTTGGCCGCTACAAGCACACAAACCCACACCCTTGTCTGGCTGCCTGCCCACCTGTCTTCATTGGAGGAGGAGGAGGAGGAGGAGGAGGGGGAGGGGGAAAAGAGAGGGAGGAGGAGGAGGAAAGGACAGAGGGAGAAGGAGGAGTGTTTGTCTAGTGGACTCAGAGCTGTCCCCTGGTCAGAATCCAGGGCAGGGAGTGGCTCGGAGCCAGAAACCTAAAAAAAAGCGCAGCAAGTCTATAGAATGGGGATCAACACCCCTCCCCTGTCTGCCCCCCTCCTGCCATGGTGTCCACATTATCTCCCTCCTGGGGTCCTCACCCCCTTCTCTTACACACACACACACACACAAACACACACACACACACGCCACAGCCAGAGGGGTCTTACGAAAGCTTAAACCCAAGCGGTCACTCCCCCACTTAAACCCGCCATGGCTCCCCAGTGCAGGAGAAAAATCCCAGCTCTTTGCCAGCATTAGACACCCTGGATTTCTGCTCCCTGATCTCTCCCGTCTTAGGGACTTTGCTCAGAAAGTCCTTTCCACCCAGAATGCCCTTCCCTCTCACCCATATCCCCATACTCAGTGGTTCCCAAACTTCAGGGCTCATTAGTTTCACCCAGGGAGCTTATTTTAAATGTGTATTTTCAAGCCCCACTCCCAGGAGTCTAATTCAGTCCCTCTGGGTCCCAGAATCTAAAATTTTAGAAGCACCTACCCCATCATTCCATAAACATTTTTACTTAAATCTGAGGGATCCAGGGGCACAATCAGGGCCATACAAAGCCAAGTGTCTTCAACATCAGATCTGAAACGTCTCCTTTCTCCACCTTCTGAGCGGTAAAGTTCCCAGCGTGGGGACTCAAGCTCTGAAAGGCTGTTTTTCAAAAGGGCCAAGGCCTGGATGACCAACACAGCACGCCTCCCCGCAGCCACCTCTCATGTGTCATGAAACATTAAAAAGTACGAGCGATGGTGTGACCACTTTGGAAAACAAATTGGCAATCTCTTATAAAACCAGATATGCTCCCACCCTAGAACCCAGCCATCCCACTCCTGGGGGATTTAGCCACGGCCACCAAAAGACCCACACTCAATGCAGCTTTCCCGTGATGACTCCAGAGCAAGCCCACCCAAGTGCCCGTCGACAGGTGAGTGGATAAACCAGCCGTGCTATGTCCACACTGTGGGAGGCTCTCAGTAAGAAAATGGAATGACTAGCCAAACATGCAGCCACATGGATGAACCTAAAAATCCTCACACAGACTGACAAGAGCCCCGCAGAAATGAGCACGTACCGTGTCATTCCCTTTCTAGAAAATTCTGGACAAGGCAACAGTAATCTAGAATCAGAGAAACAGGTTGGTGGTTTCCTGGGCTGCGGGGCAGGGGCGTGGACTTTCTGGGGTGAGAAAAAAAGCTCTATCTTTCTTTTGTGTGTGTGTATTTTTTTTATTAAAAATTTTTTTTGGTGGCACCCTAGGGCATGAGGGATCTTAGTTCCCCAACCGGGGATGGAACCCATGCCCCCTGCAGTGAAGGCGCAGAGTCATAACCACTGGACCACCAGGGAAGTTCCCAAAAGTTCTCTCTTAATTGTGGTGGTAGTTATATGGGTGTATACATTTGCCAAAACTCATCAAACTGTACCTTTAAAATGGGTGTGTTTTCTTGTGTGTAAATTATACCTCAATAAGAAACAAAGGGCTTCCCTGGTGGCGCAGTGGTTGAGAATCCGCCTGCTGATGCAAGGGACACTGGTTCGTGCCCCGGTCCGGGAGGATCCCACGTGCCGCGGAGCGGCTGGGCCCGTGAGCCATGGCCGCTGAGCCTGCGCGTCCGGAGCCTGTGCTCCGCAATGGGAGAGGCCACAACGGTGAGAGGCCCGCGTACCACAAAAAAAAAAAAAAAGAAAAAAAAAAGAAACAAAGCAAAAAGGATATGGTAACTCTCTCCACGTACAAACAAGGAAATAGCAACAAGCCTATTGAGTGAAAAAGGCCAGATCTAGAATAGTGGGCTTCATAGGATACTATTTGTGTGAACAAAAAATATATATGAAGAAAACAAGGATCCATAACTTCCCATTGCCCTTTCTACCTTTTATTCTTTTAACAAATACTTATTAAGCGTCCACAGGGGCCAAGGCCTCTGCATTGGGGATATAATGGTGAAAGAACAGACAGTTTCCTGTCCCCACGGGGCTTCCTCGTGGGAGAAGGGACAGGCTTCAACAGTTCAACAAGTAACTAATTGACAAGCAGCATGAAATGCTTTGATGGTGAAAAAAGGTTGTGATGACAGGGAAGAGCAGTGGGTGGGAAGCCTGTTTTAGCTGAGGTGGTCAGGGAGGGCTTCTCGGAGGAGGTGACATTTGAGCAGAGACCTGAAGAAGAGGGAACAGCAAGTGCAAAGGCCCTGAGGTGGGACCAGGCATGGGGCATTTGGGGAATAGGAGGGAGGCCAGTGTGGCTGGAATGGAGGGAACGCAGGGGAGATGAGATCAGAGGATGGGGGGGGCAGCCTGTAGGATTTATCTAAGTGTAATAAATGCAAAGTGAAACGATGGGGAAGTTTTTCGCTGGGAAGTGATGAATTGATTGCTGGCTGAGTGAGGGCAGGGAGGGGGCAAGGAAACAATGAGGAAGGAGATGCGGTGGGCAGGACCAGGGTGGGGCCATAGAGTGACTGGTTGAGGACAGATTTAATATATTTGCTGATTTGACAGAGAGGAAAGGCTTGATTGGACTTGAGGGTTGAGCAACGGGCAGAAGAAGGTGGCACCATTTGCAGAGAGGGGAAAACGAGGTCAGAACAGATTGAGGGCGAAGAGTGGGCAGGAAATCAAGTATTCTATCGCAGGTGTCAATACTGGACATCTAAAGGGGTGATGGGAATTCCCTGGCGGTCCAGTGGTTAGGACTCCGAGCTCTCACTGCCGAGGGCCGGGGTTCAATCCCTGGTTGGGAAACAAAGATCCCACAAGCTGCAACAAAACAAAACAAACAAACAATAACAATAATGGAGCACTTACTGTGTGCCTGGCACTATGTGCTCTATGTCTGTTAGTCAAATGCACCCTCTAAGGTAGGTATTATCATTAAACCTATTTCACAGATGAAGAAACTGAGGCACAGAGAGGTGACGTGTCCTGCCCAAGGTCACACAGCCAGAAAGTGGCAGAGCTGGGATTTGAACCCCCGCTGTCTGGCCCCAGAGTCTGCATCCCCAGGGAGGGGAGGGTGGCCCAGGTTAGGGTCCAAGCTCCTCATGCTAGTGTCCAACTCCCAGCATCATGATCCTTTTCACCAACCATCTGACCATGGCTCTGCTCTCCCTGAAACCCTTCCCGGCTCCTCAGACCGCCCCCCCCACCCCCAGATCAGATTCTAGTTTGCAGCCCCATTTCTAAGTCATCGAGTTGGTCCCAGTGCACCTCAACCCCACCCCTGCTCCTCTCTTTACATCCCAGCAGCTCTGAATTCCACTCATAAGAAGACTCAGGGCTCTCGGGAAAATGACAGGATGAAGCCAGTGCCGGGCACGGTGCCAGGGAAGCCTGGGTGGGCTCAGTCTTCTGCCCGAGGTGGGAAGTCAGGCTGGAGTCTGCTGCTCGGTCTGCCCCATCAGACAGTGGATTCATCTCCTAGGGCTGCTGTGACAAATTAGCACACGCTTGGTGGCTTAAACAACAGAAATGTATTCTCTCATGGTTCTAGAAGCCAAAAGTCTGAAATCAAGTTGGCAGGCAGCACTCACTCCAGAGGCTCTAGGAGAGAAGCCTTCCTCGCCTCTCCCAGCTCCTGGTGGCAGCCGGCTTTCCTTGGTTTGTGGTCGAATCACTCCAGCCTCTGCCTCCGTGGTCACATTGCCTCCTTTGCTCTCAAATTTCCCTCTGTCTCACTCTTATAAGGACACATTGAATTTAGGGCTCTTCCGGATAATCCAGGATGATCTCATCTCAAGGTCCCCAACCTAATTATAGCTACAAAGACCCTCTTTCCAGAAAAAGGTAGCACTCACAGGTTCCGGGGATTAGGATGTGAACATATCTTTTGGGGGGACCATCAGTCAACCCACAATGGACAGGGATCCCTCACAGGGCAAGAGCAAAATTGGAGGAGGCAGGAGAGCCTGGTTCAGTGGTTCTCAAGTTTGTGTGTTAGAACAGGAAAAAAAAAAAAAAAAAAAAGGATCGTGTGTTGGGATCCTCTGGAGGGCTTGTTAAATGCAGGCTTCTGGGCTCCACACCCTTGCGCCCACCCGCGAGGTGATGCTGCTGCAGATCTGGGATCTTGGTGGTGAGAAGCAGAAAGCTGCCTGAGCTCAACAGTCCTCACCCTTATTCCGTGTGTCCTTGGGCAAAGGACTTTCCTTCTTTCCAAAGCTTAGGCTATAAAATGGGGCTATCTTCTCCTCCCCACAGTGCTACTTGAGGTGGCCCACTCTTTCCTTCTCACCCACTGTGAGTCCCATATTTTTGCTGGGCCTTGACCCTCCAACTTCCTTCTCACCTCAGGACCTTTGCACATGCTGCCCCTTCTGCCTACAAGGCCTTCCACGCCACGCCTCCAGTGGATGCCTTCATCTCCATTCAGATGTCATCTCTTGCGGCTTCCCTGGTGGCGCAGGGGTTGAGAGTCTGCCTGCCAATGTGGGGGACATGGGTTCGAGCCCTGGTCTGGGAGGATCCCACATGCCGCGCGGAGCAACTGGGCCGGTGAGCCACAACTACTGAGCCTGCGCGTCTGGAGCCTGTGCTCCGCAACAAGAGAGGCCGCGGTAGTGAGAGGCCCGTGCACCGTGATGAGGAGTGGCCCCCGCTCGCCGCGACTAGAGAAAGCCCTCGCACAGAAACGAAGACCCAACACAGCCAAAAATAAATAAATAAATAAATTTTAAAATAAAAAGTTTAAACAAAAAAACCCAAATGTCATCTCTTCATAAGGCACACACCCTTCTTGCTTTATTCTACCTAACAATACATCTCGGTGATTGTTCCCTATTGGTTCATATACAGCAACTTGGGCCCTCCCCCACGAGGTCAATTTCCCACCCCCTGCCACACCGTGTTCTTTCTTTCTTTCTTGAACTGAGTGTGGTTTGTAAATACCTGTGAGTACATGGGTATGTTCACTTGGTCATGAACTGTGTCACCCGGTGAGAATGTCAACCTCACCAGGGCAGGGCCTTGGGTGGGTTTGTTTATTATTTGTCCTCAGCTCAGGGTTGACACTTACTGGTTGCTCTATTTGCCGAGCAGAGAGGGCAAGAAGGCCGGTCCCGAACAGGAGAATGAGGCCCTGTCCAGCCCAAGAACCACATCCAACCTGCGCAAGTCTAGCTCCCACGGCTCCTGCTGCAAAACCAGTATCACCCCAGGAGCATCGGCGCGTCCCAGGGCCCAATCCTGCTGGTACAGAGAAAGAAAGGGGGGGATGTCCTGGAGGGCGGGCATCAGGGCTTGGAGGAGCAGATGGTGGCTTCTCCACCAGGGCTGCAGGGGATGGGAGAGCCCAGCCAGGTCAGGTGTGGGGTGAGGGTGGGAGAAAGGTGTGCTAGGTTGGGTGCCGCATCCCCCAAATATAAACCACTGGGCTCTGAGGTGGGGATATGTGTTGAGCCAGCTTCACCCTGTAGGGGGCGACAGAGAGGTGGGGATGAGTTGGGGTAGAAGGAAGGAAATGAGAAGGGGTGGGAGGAGAGGAGGAGGAGGAGGGACGCTGGTAAGGAGGAAAACAAAGAGACTTCGAGACAGAGTGATGAAGATGAAGACAGAAGGAAAGAGAGGTAGAGAGAGCTAGAGAGTCTGAAGCAGACAGACAAAAAGAGAGATGCTTATGGGGACTGGGATGGTGTTGATCAGATCCAGGGAAGGATCCAGAGGCTCAGAGATACCCACAAGGCATTACCTGGGACAGAGGGCAGGTGGGAGTCCAGGGGCAGGCAGGGGAGGCGAGGCGTACGCACACCAGATAAATTTGCCAAATAGAAAGTATGTGCAAGGTCTCTCCTGTGGCATTGTTTAGAACAGCAAACAGCCGCAGGCTGAACGTCCTGAATGTCCATCAACAGAGGCTGTTACAGTGAATCAAGGTTCACATGCGTCACGGAATACTACCCAACCATTAACAGGAGCGAGGCTGCTTTTTATGTACCAACTGGGATCAACCACTAGAATACACTGTTAGGTCGCAAAAAAGCAAGGTGAAGAAGGATGTGTACAGTATGCTAACATTTGCGCAAAGTGGAACATATATCAGTATATGCACGTAGGTATTTCCTGGTGTATGCATACATTTCTGAAAGCAGATACAAGAAACTTGCATCAGTGGCTGGCTCTGGGGATGGGGACCGAGAGGCTGGGGATGCAGAGGAAGGGAGTTTGGCTTTGCAATTTATTCCCTTTGGAATCTTCTATATTTTGTACCATGGGCTTCAGTTATCTGTTCAAACACTAAATAAGATTAAATGATAGAATAAGAAAGACAGAGGGAGACAGAAAGTCGGGGATAAAGCTGTGGGGAAGAGAGGGATGGAGGAAGAAAGGGAGAGAGAGTTTAACTCTGTTTAATCCAGTGGTCCCCAAAGTTCTGTAGATGTCTTTGGTCATCCGGGGAAAGGCTGTGAGGGGTCCTGACCTCCCAAATGACAGGCCAGGACCCTATTTGCTGCCCCATTTTGTCCCCCCAGGCCTAACACTTCTCAGTCTTCTCCTGGAGTGGCCATCTCTCTTCCGGAGTCTCCTTTTTTGGGGTCTGGCCTAGTTGAGTTGACTGGTGGCCCTGGAAGACAGAGGTTGACCCTTTCCTGTTGAGACCTGTGGTCCCTCAGGTGCGGTTGTAAAGGGAGGTCCTGCTCAGTCTTCAGGAGGCTGTGGCATGGTGATGGCTTTGAACCCTGCCTCTACCACTTTCTTGCTGTGTGACCTCAGGCTGGTGACTTCGAGTCTCTGTTCCTCAGTCTCCCAGCTATAAAATGGGACAAGGAAGGTACTTCCTCGGAGGGCTGCTAGGAGGGTTGTGTTAGTTTCCTGGGGCTGCCATAATGAATTGTCACACACTGGGTTGCTTAAAACAGCAGAAATGTATTCTCTCACAGTTATGGAAGCCGAAGTCTGAAATCAAGGTGTCAACAAGGACTTGCTCCCTCTAGAGCTTTAGAGGGAGAAGACTTCTTTGCCTCTTCCTGCTTCTAGTGGCTCCCAGTGCGGTTTTGCTCATGGCCACAGGACTCTAATCTCTGCCTGTCTTCACAAGGTCTCTGGGTGTCTCAAGTCTACCTCTGCTTTTCTCTTATAAGGATATTTGTCACTGGATTTAGGGCCCACCCAGATAAGCCAGGATGACCTCACCTCAAGGTCCTTAATCACATCTGCAAAGACCCTTTTTCCAAATAAAGTCACAGTTACAGGTTCCACGGGGACACATCTGGTTTTTTTGGGGGGGTGGGGGTGGGGAGGGGACACTAACCCACTACAGGGTTAAATGAGGTAAAACTAGGAGCTCAGCAAAGCGCTGGACACAGTAAGGTTTTGATGAATGTTAACTATTCCCTTGATTTTGCTTGGCCCACATGATATTGTTAAATGTTTTTCATAAGTTGTCTACCTTTGAGATTCAAGAGCTTTCACATGAAAATGAGGATCTCTTGAGGAAAATCAGAACATTTTGCATCATTGGACCAAACCCCCGCAAGGCCAAGGAGCCCTGCGAAGTGACCGATCTTTGAAGGGGCGTGTGTGTGGCCACTTCCCCAGTCCCCAGTGTCACCTGCCTGGCCCTGGGGTCCCCAGTCCCCAGTGTCACCTGCCTGGCCCTGGGGCATCAGAGTTGGAGCCTCCTGGGCCAGATCTCTCCTGCTCACTGTTGCAGCCCCACCGCTCAGCCTGAGGCCTGGCTCAGAAAGCCAGTGAGGGACCCAGGACTTCAGGCCTGGCCCTTGTAGGCTGTGTGACCCTGGGTAGGCCCTTCCCCTCCATGGACCTCAGTCTCCACATCTGTGAAATGGGTGGGGGAAGGTGTGAGATGATTCCTGGGCCCTTCTCGTTGTGGGGCGTTGGCAGGAGGCAGGCACGAGTTTGAGGTCACCAATGACTTACTGTGGCAGATAAACTGCCATTCTCAATCCTGGCTGCACGTTAGAATTGCCTGGATAATTCTCATTTTATATACCTATGACCAGACTCCAATCCGCACCAAAGCGAGTTGCCCTTTGCTCACAGAACAGACCTTCAGCATGGCCTTCAAGGCCTTTATTCCTCCCAAGAGCCCTCTCTCATTCATTCATTCTTTCCCTTTAGCCCACTCCTTCCTTCTTCCATTCTCCTCACCGGGAGCCATTCTGTTCCGTAAATGAGTCTCTTTTTTTGGTCTTGCCAAATGAGGACTCTTCTTTTTTTTTTTTTTTTTTTTTTTT
>NW_021145521.1:52307-83725 GCF_002837175.3 Physeter macrocephalus
GCACAGGCTCCGGACGCGCAGGCTCAGCAGCCATGGCTCACAGGCCCAGCCGCTCCGCGGCACGTGGGATCCTCCCGGACCGGGGCACGAACCCTTGTCCCCTCCTGCATCGGCAGGCGGACTCTCAACCGCTGCGCCACCAGGGAAGCCCGAGGACTATTCTTTTATGTCTACAATTTTTGATTTACAGACTTGGTTGGCTTGGCTCCCCATTCCCATGGGCACACTTGGTCCCTGGCTCCTGATGGCTTCACAGGAGTCCTTGCCTTGCGCCCTCAGATCCTGCATAAATACTGCATGGTCCCGAGGGAGAATTTCTTTGGGAAGTCACCCAGGAGCAGAATTACTGGGAAATACGTATGTGCAGCACTTCATCTGACTAAGCCAGACTTTAATTTTTACCAGATTAGTACTGTTAAAATGACAGCTCATCGCTGAATTTGCTTTTCTCTGATTACTAATGGGTTTGAGCACCTGCGCACATCCCTGTTGGCCTTTTAATTTGGTATAATTAAATTTTTTTCTTCATAATTTGTTTCTTTGGGGTAGTTTTCAGAAGTCCTTCTCTGCCCCTAGCTCATCAATTATTTTCCTCTATCAACTTGATAGTTTACCTTTCACGGTGTTTTTTTTTTTTAATATTTATTTGTTTATTTATTTATTTGGCTGCGTCGGGTCTTAGCTGCAGCACGTGGGATCTTCGTTGCAGCATACGGGATCTTAAGTTGCGGCGTGCAGGCTTAGTTGCCCTGTGGCATGTGGGATCTTAGTTCCCCGACCACGGAACAAACCCACGTCCCCTGCATTGGAAGGCGGATTCTTGACCACTGGACCACCAGGGAAGTCCCCACGGTGATATTTAATCCAGCTAGAGAAAAACACTGTCAAAACAGAACTGAGATAATAGAAGGTTTTCGTATTTCTACTGTCTAATCCTCAGCCGCAGGCCAGAAGCAGCAATTGAACGTGTGAAATGTGGCTAGTGCAACTGAGGGACCGAACGCTTAATTTTATTTCATTTAATTTAAAAGTAAATAGGCACATGTGGCTAGTGGCTACTGCCCTGCACAGCACCGATCTCGGGTTCCCTTTCATTGCATTTGGTAGGGACTCAGTTTTCTTTTTCTTCATAAAATGAACCAATTTCCTCAACACTATCATTAAACAATCTATTTCCCCCCATCAATTTGCTCCTGCATACACTTGGGCCTGCCTCTGGGTTCTCTGGGGTGAAGCCTGGCGAATGTAGTGAATAGCAGGGATGGAGGATCACGATTCTATAGAAGTGTTTTTTAAATTTTTTTGGCTTTTCTATGCAGCATGTGGGATCATAGTTCCCCGACCAGGCATCGAACCCGTGTCCCCTGCATTGGGAGCGTGGAGTCTTAACCACTGGACCGCCAGGGAAGTCCCAGTAATAGAAGTTTTAATTAGACACACAGTCGCCCAGAATAAAGACTACATTTCCCAACCTCCTTTGCTGCTGGGTGTGGCCACGTGACTAAGCTCAGGCCAAGGAGGCAATGGTGAAAGCTTTGGGTCACGTCCTTTAAAAGGAAGGGGTGTGCCCTCCTATTCACGTGGGAGAGGTAACAATCCTAGGAAGGAGGAGCAGCAAGATGGAAGGAAGCTGGGACCTTGCTGACTGGGCAGGACTGAGTCCCCCACTCCTTCGCCTCTTACTGAGAGCAACTGTAGATCTCAGTGGTTCTCAAACTTGAGGGGGCATCAGAATGAGGCTTCTCACTGCAGTGGCTTCTCTTGCTGCGGAGCACGGGCTCTAGAGCGCAGGCTCAGTAGTCGTGGCACACCGGCTTAGTTGCTCCGTGGCATGTGGGATCTTCCCGGACCAGGGCTCGATCCCGTGTCCCCTGCATTGGCAGGCAGATTCTTAACTGCTGCGCCACCAGGGACGTCCTGCACTATGCTTTAAATCTCTTTATCCATCTAGATCATGTGTGTACTTGGCCAGGCTGTCACAGAAACAGTGCCCGGATCCCTGGGGGACTCAGGGCCTGTGGAGAGGGGCGCTGGGGGGTGGGGGCTGACAGTGGGGACGAGGCAGGACTAGGTCGGATTCTCTGGCTCCTCTCCACACACTTCCAGCCCACAAACCAGACTGAGGTCCCTGGTGCCAGTGACGCCTGGAGGGCTCTGGGAAGGGGGTTCCCTCCTTGGTCTCTCAGTGTCCCCAGGAGGCCACTGCTGCCCCGACACCTCCCAGGGTGCTGGGAAGGACACACGCTGAGCCCACACTGGCCTGGGGCAGTCACTGCCCAAAATGCTGAAGCAGCGCCGTCTCCTGTCGGCCGGATTTTCTCCTCTCCGAGACCCAGCCTCAGCCTGGAGGGCACGACACGGCCAATGGAATATTTCTGAGGCTGGCAGTTCCAGGTCTATCTGTCTTAGCCGACGCCCCAGCAGCCCATCTGCCTGTTGACCGGTTTCCTAACATCAGCTCACCAAAGATCAGTTCCTACCCACTGAACGCACTCCAGACCACCTTTAAAATAGGTTTCCAGCAAACTGCAGATTTGGCAAACTGGTCACCATGGCACATGGACTGGTAAACCGGCTGCTTCCAGGCCTGGGGGGCACAGTCCAGCCCTGTAACCGGCTGCTTGGACCTGGAACTCCCGCCCACCCACAGACACGGCCCTGGCCCTGAACTGGGCTGGACTCCTGGGGTCAGCCAGGCCTCCCTTCTAACCCTAGAGCCCCTCTCCAACAACTCTCCCACCAAGACGGCCCGGACGGGGGTGGGGGGGCCTCTATGCACACTGCACACACGCAAAACAAGAAACTGGTTTAATTGTAAAACTAAGTTGAGGGAGGGGCGGGCGGGGCCGCGATGAGGGGGCAGGAACCTGATTCTTCAAGCAGTGGTCCTGTCCCCGGTGCCACCCCGCGGAACAGGGACCATCTGTCCCCAGATGGGGGCTAGAGTGTTATAAAATGACAATATAAATAGACTTCTAGAAAAGAGGAGGCTGTTCCAGGTGCAGTAGTCATGTTCTGCAGAGGCTGGGGGTGGGTGGGAAGCCCTGACCCCTGTCTCTGCATGCAGCCACAGAGGGGGTGTGGGGCAAAGGAAAAAGGCCACTCTTCAGACATTCATGATCGACCCCCGCAATGGCTCAGGGGGGAGGGGCTGTGGATCAGGCGAGGTCTCAGAGACACGCACTCTCAGGCTGCTGGACCTTCTACATGCACACATGCGTGTACACACACGCGCGCACACACACACACACACCTCTTTCGTAGTGTTGTCTCCTACATGCACACATGCGTGTACACACACACGCGCGCGCACACACACACACACACACACCTCTTTTGTAGTGTTGTCTCCACCCCTGGCGGCCCCCACTGCAGATTTCCAGTGATGGGAAGGCCTCCCGTCCTTCCTGGAGACAGGACAACACTGGGGCGGGCCTGTCCCAGAGGATTGGTGGGTCCTGGGAGCCCCGTGTGCTCCCACAAGTCCCTGCGTTTTTTTAAAAGTCACAAAATCAAAACGGCAGTTCAGTAGTAGGGTCCTGCACACATCCCCCAGCAAGGAGGGCAGTGCCATACAGAGTGTCTCCTGGGCTGGGAGGGGCAGGGGCCGGCCCTCCACTGGCCTCTGGCAGGGCAGGGGTGACCCAAGGGGCTCTTTGGTTCAGGGTCAGGGCGCTGGGCCTCATCTGGTGCGGTTCTGGCGCATGAGGGGCACGATGCTGGCGGGCGGGCCCGCTTTGGCCAGGAATGGGTGCTTGAGCAGCTCAGCCGCCGTGGCCCGCTGTGCTGGGTCACGCACTAGCAGGCGGTCCAGGAAGCCCTTCAGGGATGGCGACACCTGTCAGGAGGCGGGCGAGAGGGTCAGGGGGCCTGAGAGCCAGCTCCACTGCTCGCTCGCTGTGGGGCCTCAGTTTCCTCCTCTGTCAAATGGGCTGACAACATCTACTGCCTAGGAAGGGGGCAAAGAGGTCCCAGGAGCTTGGCCCCAGGGGCTCATTCCCTCCCCATTTCCAAGGTTCGGCAGGACCTGGCAGCAGCTGGGCCCTGGAGGCACCCCTTTCTCACCAGGAAATTCCTCCACCAGGAAGGCCCCTCTCCTGGACCTGGCTATGCTGTGTGCGTCTAGCCAGGCCAGCCTAAGCACGACCTCTGGGATGTGGGGTGGTGAGGGCACAGAGTTTACACAAGACACTCGAGGCCTAGGGGACACGGGGGTGACCCAGCACACAGTAAGCACCACCTTGGGAGGGAGCCATCCATACCCCAGTGCTGCCCGCACCCAGCGCTCTGCTTGGGTTCGGGGCTGGGTGGAGCCCTGTCCCCCCACCCCCACCTGCCTGCCGCCTGCGGGAGGGGCCCACCTTGTGCAGGTTCTTCAGTCGGGGTGGCAGGTTGTCCCGAATCATCTTCATGGCTTTGAGGGGTGGCTCATTGAAGTAGGGGGGCTCCCCATCCACCATCTCGATCACCATCACCCCCAGAGACCAGATGTCCACCTGCCGTGGGGACGGGGCAGCAAGGCTGAGCTGTGCAGGTATGGCCAGTGCTCGAGGGACACCCACAGAGGGATGGCCCTGGTTCTGTCTTTGCCTCTTCGCTCCTGGAATCCTTGGGCCCTGAACACCCTCGCTGATACCCAGCCTGCCGGACCCTATGCACTCCTCACCCAGGGAACCCTCTGAAGGGCTCTGCCCACCCAGCATCTATCCCCTTCTTCTTTGCTAACCACCCTCCTCCCCCTGGGTTCCTCTGGAGAACCCCCTCTCCCCTACTTCAGTCCATGGAGCATGACCAGGTAGCCTAATCAGCAGAGTCCAGACACAGTAATTGGTTCAGGAACGGGCACAGGACCCAAGGTGAGCCAGTCACCGTCAACCCTGAGACTTCAACCAAAATATTCCGGAAAACAGTAGGGCTCACAGGCAGGGAGATGTGTCCTGGAGTTGCCAGGGTCATGTCTGCTCTGACCAGGGGAGCACTTGCCTGAGTGAAGACTACAAGGGGAAAATTCTAGGGACCCATAGCTTTCCATTTTGCTAAATCCATTTGAGATGGTTTTGTCACTCACAGGCAGTCCTGATTGAGATGGTCCCTCAGAATCTCCTCCCAGCCTCCCCTCCCAGTGTGATCCCACTCCTGCCTGAGGTTTCCCCAAGATATGCTTCCAGGGGCACCCTGGCCAGGCCCTGGGTCAAGCCTTGTTGACTGACTGTGGAGGAATCCTCAGGGCCACAGGCCACAGCTCAAAGACCAGGCAGGCAACAGCAGGGAGTGAAGCAGGTCAGTGTAGGCAATAGAGATGGGTGGGGACTATGGGCAAGACGAAGGCGCCCCTGCACTTTCTAACGTGGAGCAGCCCCTCAGCACCTGCTGATTGTTGCCGTGTGGGAATTTGGCATCCATGTAGCCAGAGCTCTTGGTTTTCTGACAGACGATAAAATTCAGACTTTCACGTGAGAGCTCTCTTTTTAAAATGCTTGCAAGAGCATCTTCAGAGCACATCGGCCAGTTTGTGGCCTCTGCCCCAGGCTGACAGGCAGGGCCAGGGCCACTTCTGCTCAGCATTCTGTTCCCATTGCTAAGCACTGGCCTGGCTCCAAACTAGAACCCAGTCAGCAATGAGTGCACGCAGGCATGCCTACTTCTCCCCCAAAACTGTCCCCAGGGACTGAGCCCCCTCACCCCCAGCACTCTGGCTGCTCTGGACCGTCACAGCGTAAACCAGTGCCGAGAGCGGGCTGACCGGCCGCCTCTGGCTCACCTCTGGCCCGTAGGGGAGGCGGGAGATGAGCTCCGGGGCCATCCAGTAGGGCGTGCCGACCAGGGACTTCCTCCGCGGCACCTCCTTGCTCACCTGGGCACAGAACCCAAAGTCCGACAGCTTCACCTGCAGTAGGACGTAGGCAGTAGGGTCAGAGGTGCTGGTGGGGGCAGGGTGAGCAGGGGCATCTACCTATTTGATTCCTTGGCCTCAGACGCGCTGGGTCTCCACGATGCTGCCCAGAGGTTAGAGCCTCTGGGGAGCTCTGCCGTCTCCTGGCTGGGGCCCTCAGCCGTGTCACCTGCCCAAGATCGCACCATCTGCCTCCGTGACAGGGTCTGCGCTGGGGCTCTCGGGGGAAGTGGCCCGAGTCCCAGGAGTGCCAAAGGCTGGGCGGGGGCTCAGACTGGGGCCGGCTCCCAATGCTGTGCCCTGGGCCCCTGCTTCCCGGCAGGAAGCACACCTTCAGCTGGCAGGTGTGAGACGGATGCAACCCTCTCCAAGGCGGGTACAAGGGGACACAGCCTGCCTCTGCAACAGCTACGTCCCCAGACCAAGGATTTATACCTTTTTTGGAACTGCGGGCCCTATTCGGACTCTTGAGGATGTCTGTGGATCCTCCTACCCCCAGAGAGCATGCTCACATGTCCCCCAAACACATCTGCAAACATCTTTAGGTGTTCGTGGACCCCAACTGAGACTCCTGGTGAAACTGAGCCTTCCCCCCACCCCCCACCTCTGCTGACTGGCTTAACTTTCCTGGGGGAGGGCGGGCAAATCACCAACGAGAATTTGCTGAAAGTCAAGGGCCCCTCCCACTGAAAATCACATTCACTCTTGGAAGATAAATGCAGGTTCTGGTCACTGTGAGACTCATCCATGGACCTCAGACGCAGAACTTCAGTCCAGAAGATGGGAGACAGGACTGTAGTCCACAGCCCACGCCTGGATGCCAGGCTAGGAGCAGGTTCTCACGTGGCCAAGAGCGGAGGCTGGCCACCCAAATGGAGTCTCCCCTCTCTGGGCCCAGGGCTAGACTACAGCTCCCAACGGCCTGTGCTGACGGCAGAGCCCCCGGCAGCCTGAGCCCCCCGACCGCAGGGGCAGAGGCCCCACTCACGTGGAGCCCTGACTCTGGACTGCCGCGTGAGGAACGAATGAACTTACTGCCCCTCACGCGACTGAACTCGGGGGTCAGAGCGCACCCTACCAGCAGGGGGAGAGCGGGGGAGGGCGGGCGAAGGCAGCGCCACCCCATGCCTCACCCTGCCATCGTGGGTCAGCAGGATGGAGTCGCTCTTGATGTCCCGGTGGATGACCCCCTGGGCGTGGAGCACGGACAAGGCCTGCAGCACGGCCAGGCACACGGCGGCGATCTGCTCCTCGTTCATCCTGCGGGGGGCGGGGTGAGTGACGGGGACAGACAGGGCCCCGCCCTGGGGTTTAAGGGGGACACAACACTGCCCTGGGCTTTGAGGGGGACATGGCCCCACCCAGGGGGGCCGGATGGGGACAGAGCCTATTGACTCTGAGCCACGGCCCCGCCCCAAGGGGTCTGGAAGGGGCCAGTCCTATCGTGGGAGAGCTCTGAGGGGACCCACGTCCACCCTGGGGAGCCGGGGGAGACAGCAGGCTGGTTGTCACAGGGTCCAGCTGTCCAGCAGTACCTGGTGTGGGTGACGATGTCGGTGAGGGCGCCTCCCTCCAGGAACTCCATCACCACCCAGAGCTCGTCCCCGACCAGGTAGCTGTTGTACATCTCCACCACGTTCTCATGCTGGTAGTCCCTCATGATCACCACCTGGGCGTGGGAGGCCGGGTCGGCGCGGCGGAGGGAGGGCCGCCAGCCCCGGCCGCCGGAGCCCTGCCGCCTCCCTCTCAGCCTGGGTGTGGGCCCTGCCACACTGCGGGTCCGGTTCCACCCGTCACTCCTGCTCATCGGGGTCCCCCTGGGCTGTCCTCCCACGGCCAAAGTCAAGAGACCTCAAAGGCAGCGTAGGCCTGACGTCTGCACTCTGCTCCAGGGATGCTCCCGCCCCGCACACACCCCGCACTTCTGATGCTGGTCTTTGACCCGCCCTGAGCTGGGCCGCGAGTGGCTCTGATGGCCAGGCTGGTGTTGGGAGAGGGAGCTGGGACGAGAGCGTCTAAGCACGGGGCTGAGACCAGAAGGCCAAGCAGGTATTAGGCAGGCCAGATAAAAGGTGGTGGTGGGGGTGGGGGAAGAGATTTCAGGGGCAGCAAGGCCTAGCAAGGCAAAGCCTCACGGAGCTGGGGGAACACGATGCTCACAGGGGCCACATTACACTGGGGCAAAGCTGAGGAGTGTGGAGAGGTCAGGAGGCAAGAGCTAGAGTCGGACGACCCCGGACCTGACATCCTCCTGGGACTCCTGCATCAGAGGCTGGGGGCTGCTCCCAACACAGATTCCTCTCAGGAAGGAGCCAGGGGTCTGCCTTTGCAACACGCTCACTGGTAGTGAGCCCCCCAAGGGCCAAAGCCTGAGGTCAGACAGAAGCGAGGCCTAGATGGGGGCGGATCTCAGATGCACGGCCAAGAGGCCAGGCCTTTGTCCTGAGGGCACCAGGGGGCGCTGCAAAGGGCAGTAAAGGGGTGTGCGGAATGCCCAGGGGACAGGGCCGAGCAGCAAATGGGCTATACGGGGACAGGGACAGGGACGGGGACGGGGGAAAGAGTGACAGGCTCAGGGCTGACAAACCGGGGAGGGGCCACGGAGGTCCAGAGCTCTGGCCTGGGGACAGGTGTGGCGGGGCCCCTCTGAGACAGGGAACCAGGAGAGGCAGGTTTGGAGTACACGCTTCGAGGGCAGAATGGGGCTTGGTGGGTATGAGGGGCCTGGAAGGCACGCAGAGGGTGGGGCTCAGGGGCTGAGGGAGCCTGGAGCTGGGGCTCGGGGCCTGGCCAGGAACAGGACAGCTGTGGCCGTGGGTATCGTGGGGACAGAGGAGACAGCCTGGGGAGGTGAGACGAGTGAGGACAGGGGCCGGGCCCAGAACCCAGCCCTGGGGAACCCCATCCCCGAAGGCCCTCTCCCATCCTCACCCCTACCTGCCCTCAAAAACCACAGGGCAGAGGAGTCTCAGGAGGAGGGGTGAAGGGCGGGGGCAGGGGCAGCAGGCCCACCTCATTGAAGAGCAGCTCGCGCCTCTGCTGCTTGCGCAGGTCCATCTTCTTGACGGCCACCAGCCTGCCCGAGCTGCGCACGGTGGCAATGCACACGACGCCCGTGGAGCCCTCGCCGATCTTGATGAAGTTGTCCAGGTAGGAGCGAGGGTCGCCGGGGTCCACCACCAGTTGGAGGGCAGCCCGGAACTGCTCGTGGGACACTCGCTGGGGTTCCCGCTGTGGCGAGCGGGGTCCAGGGGGTCCAGGGGCAGGGGGTGCAGGGGGTGCGGCGAGGGTGCGGGCTGGAGGGGCCAGCTGGGGCTCGGAGGCGTGGGGGCCCAGCACTCCAGGGCTGGGGGGGCCGTGGGCTCGAGCGGGGGGCCGGGAGGCGGAGGACTGGGGGATAGCCAGGCCCCCCACCGATGGCCCATTGGGGGCCACGTTGTGAGGCTCCCCCTGCAACAGAAAAGAGAGGCGGCTGTCAGTGGAGGGGCCAGAGGGACAGGGACCCCGGCTGTGGGACAGACACATGGTGGTCAGGATGCAGATGGACGGTGGGCTGGGCATGGGTTGGAGTCGGTGGGTGGCAACGGGGAAGCTCCGGGCAAAGGGACAGTGGGGCGGTCCTGGAGCGGGGGGAGCAGTTACCTGGGCGCCCCGGGATGGGTGGTCCGTGTCGGCCCGCGGGTACGTGTTAAAGGGCCGGCCAGCTGCCACTTTCGCCCCGCTGGCCAGACCGGCAGGCTGGTGGGGGGTGCCGACGTCGGGCCCAGAGAGGGGGCGCTTGTCCCGGGAGGACTCCTGGGGCCCCCCTGAGCCCTCCCTGGAAGACTTGGGCCTCTTGTCCGGCCCCACCCGCCGCCTGTCTCCACTGCTGCCACCCGCCTCGCTGCGACCGGCGACCCGGCCTTGACCGCCCGCCTTCTCTGGGCCCCCTCTGGCCGTGGCGGCCTGCTCCACGGGCATCCCGTTTTCCTGGCGGGCACGGGCGGGTGGCGGCGGGCTGTCTCTCCGCAGGGAGTTGGAGCGCGTCACCGACATGTTCTCAAACTCGTCGAGCAGCAGCGTGAGGGCCCCATCCTTGGCGCCTTTGCTGCCCCGCACGATGGTCTGGGGTCCGGGGCAAGGGCGGGGTGGGGGCCGGGCAAGGAGGAGGGGGACACAGGACGTGCATCCGACACAGGAGGACAGGACAACACAACACACACAGAGACAAGACAGAGACGGAATGAAGAAATGCCATGGGGTGATGACAGGGCTGGGCGGGGGTGGGGGTGGGGGGTGGGCAGGAGCAGGGAGGCCCCTGCTGCCCCTCCCCCAGCACCTAGCCATGGGTGGCAGGAGGGGAGCGGAAGGAGAACCTGTCCATTGGTCAGGCTGTTGCCCCCCAGCTGGATGCACCCCGGTCTTTTTCTTGCTCTCCAGACTGGGGGGCGGTCCCTGCCCTGTGGGGTGCAGGGGAAGAAGGGCAGAGACCACGCCACCCCATAATCAGCCCTGGAGAGCTGCAAATTACAGGATGCTGGGGCCAGGGCCCAGCTTGGCACTTCCTCCCCTGCAGCCCGCCAGGGCTGTTAACTCCAAACCACGCTCTCTCTTCCTCTGGAGGCTGAGGGTGGGTTAAAGGGAGAGTCAGAAAGGTTTGGGCCCAAAGTAGAGGGCAGGAGTGCCCCAGGAGCAGGGCTGGCAAATGCGAACGCCTGTGTAAAGCCTGTCCCGAATCCACCCTCACCCGCCATGGCCACCATCCTGATCCAGGTCACAGCCTCCAGGGTTCCCCCAGCCCCCGACTCAGCTCCAGGCACATGGGCCTCCTAACTGCTCCTAAAACACACCGGACACACTCCAACCTCAGGCACCGGCTGTTCACGCTGCCTGGAACGTCTTCCCCCAAGTTTGCCCTGAGCTCCCCTCCCCAACGCACCCCCTTTCAGGTCTTTGCTGGAGGCTTTCGCTGACCACCCATAGTCTGAAACACCAGCCCTAACACTCCCTATCCCCCTCCCCTGCTTTCCTTTTCTCTAGAGCACTTAAAACTAGCTGACATAAAGCATGCATACAGCTGTCCATGGCCTGCTCCCCCAGTGCAATGATCGTGAGGGAGGCCATGGTTTCCCCGTCTGTTTTTGTTCTGGCTGCATCTAGCACCTAGAACAGTGGCTGGTATGCAGATGGTGCTCAAGAAGCATTTGCTAAACCCGTGAGTGAGTGAGTAAGGCAGGCAGGCTGGGAGGAGGCTGAGGGGAGCAGAGCCCATGCCCCTCAGCCCTGTGCTGTCAATCACTGGCAGGCAGGGACATGGGCTGCCAGGCATCCTAAAGCCAGAACCACCTCAAACGTGCAGAAAACACAGATCCCACAAAACCCACCTACAGGCCACCGTACCCCTGTGGGGCCAGCCCCTGCCCCCTGCCTCTCCTGGGCCTGGCTGCCAGCCTGGAGGCCTGGACTTGCCCAGGGGCCCAGCGAAGCAAGGGAGACAGCTGGTCAGGCTTTGGTGCTGGAATAAGAGGTCAAGAAGTCCCTGGGGGTTGGGGGAGGGTTTGGGAGGACTAGGGAGTTTCCCAGCCAAGGGCAGCAAACACAAGCGCCCACGGGGCCCCAGGAGGGTGCCAGCCCATGTGGCACCTTTGTGTGACTGAAGGTGCCCCTTCCTCCTGGCAGACACAGTCCCAGGTAGGGCTCGTGGCTGGCAAGCCGAGCAGGGGCTAGATTTTAGGAAGTGCCCTAGTGTGGGCATAGCCAGCAGACAAGCAGCCACAGGGCCGGGCAGGGGATGGAACTGAGGTGGGCTGGGTGGGGCCTGCGGGCCCAGAAGAGCTGGCACCCCGCCCGCGGTGGCAGCTGCCCCTCCAGTGGCCCCAGCCGATCTGTCAGGAGAAGCCAGAAATAGAGATTTGGATGTGAAGTCTCTTGCTTTTTTAGGCAGTGGCAGAGAATTCAAAGTATCCAAAAGCCCCCTGCCTGGGGCACATGGACGCCTCAGTGGGCTGCCAGCTGGAGACCCCGGGGGAGAGCTTCCATCGGCCAAGGGCGGGGCAGGATGAGTCAGCCCGGGGCAGGCCCAGCCCGCCCATCTCCACCCCTCTGAAGTCTGTGCTCCGAGGCCGGCTTCATAGGCTGCGGGGTGCCACACCCCCTGCCCCCCAGAACCAGCCTCACCATAGGCCATACCTGGCGCTCTGGCCACGGAGACAGGAAAGGTGTTAAGAACATGGGCCTTGGAAACGGATCTTGATTCAAAGCCCAACTCTGCCCTTCTGCTCAGACGGCAGGGAAAAAACCCAAACCAAAAAACCCCCAATGCTTCATGTGGGCCGTTTCCTCCGCTAAAAGCCCTGCCTCTCCACCATTTGCCCGAATGACTCCTCCTCGTCCTTGGCCCTCAGGGCTCAGCTCCGGTGTCCCCGACTCCATGAAGCTGGCCTGGACCCTGGGGCTGGTCAGGAGCCCCGTCTGGGCTCCCCCAGCCCAGCCCCGAGCACTTGGGGCAGTCGCCATGAGGGAACGAGTCTGTCCCTCGCCCGGAGATGGGAGCCCTGTGAAGGCCCAGGACAAGTCTGTGGTGCTGTGGACCGGAGCACAGAGCTCAGGGCGTGAGGCTCCAGGACAGGAGCACGACTTGGGGCTGGTGTGGGGGACTGTCGGAGGGTCAAGGTCAGCGTAGGGTTCTCAGCAAGGTAAGGGGGGGTGAGCGTTGAGGCCAAGTGAGGGATCAGTGGGTGGAGGGGTGAGTGAAAGGTGAGGATTGGGGCGTGTCTGTGTGGAGGTCAGCAAGGGAGGCGGAGGTGTTGGCCGCAGGGTCGAGTGTGGGGTTGAGGGCTGGGGTCACCCCGCGGGGGTTGGCGTGGGTCAGGAGAGGCGGTGGTGGGCACCAGCATACCTTGGGGGCCCCGGGCTGGATGGAGGTGATGCAGGCGGGGTCAACGAGGGGCTTGGGCCGGCGAGCTGACTCCTCGATCAGGCTCTGCCACTGGCGGGGCAGCCCCGTGAACTTCTGCTCGTGCTGGTCGAAGCCCGTGTGCACGCGGTGCTCGAAGTTAGACGGTGCCGAGATCTCGACCCGCTTCTTCTTCTTCCCAAACATGGCGCCAGGCTCTCAGTGTGGTGAGGGCGCAGACGTGGGCTCCTGCCTGCAGGCCTGTGGGAGGGGACGGCTCGCCAGAACCTGCTATTTCTCCTTGATCCTCTGGCCCCGCCCTGGTCCTATCCATCCTCCTCTCCCCGCTGGTCTCCCCACTCCCCACCCGCCCCCTCCCCAGTCTGTCCCCCACATGCAGCCCAAGGGACCCCGTGAACACCCGAGTCAGGCCACTTGCTCAGAGCCCTCCTGTGGCTCCACCTCACTCAGGCGAGAAGCTCAGTCCTCCCGTGGCCCGCCCCACACGACCTGCCCCATCACTTCTCTGCTCTCATCTCTCCCTCTCACTCACACTGGCTTCCAAACCTCAGGGACTTGCACTGGCTGTTCCCTCTGCGGGGAACACTCTTCCCCGGTATCCACACACATGGTCCCCTCCCTCCCTTCCTTCAGGTGTCAGAGTCGTTGGTGACTCCTTTCCTGAACACCCCAAGAAAAAGAGCCCCCATTCCCCACTGTCCTTCCATCACATTTCATAGCATGTTTAACTTCTGGAAATTCTGCTGCTCAGTCTTGTGTTTACTAGTTCAGTGTTTACAACCCCCATCACTAGACTTTCAGTGCCCCAGGCCAGGTCTCACCTGCCCAGTTTCCTGGCATCCCACTCCCTTGTCTCGGCCACGCCCAGCACACAGTATGTGCTCAGTGACTGGTTCCTAAAGGCCGGCCGACACTGTCCCTGCTTTGCCAGCCTGCACTCTGGGCTGGAAGCACCACATACCTTTGGTTACTTGTTCAACAAATGGTTACCAAGCCCCTCTCCTATGCGTGACCCCTAGGCAGCCTCACTGCTATATGCCCACTTTACAGATGAGGAGACTGAGGCTCAGAGGAGGGAAGTTCCTCATCAAGATCACAGAGCGGGGAAAGAGCCACTTCATAACAGATACTAACAGACCAAACAGTCCCTGTCTTTAGGGCCTGTGGTCTCCAGTCCTGTACTCAGAACGGTACCAGCACAGAGTAAATGCTCAATGAAAGCTGATTTAAAAACCAAACGGGCCGAAGAAGACATGTGTGATGGTGGTGTCCCATAGGGAGACCAGAGAAATGACAGGCAGGGGAGCCAGATGGCCAGAGTGCAAATCTCTCTCTGTCGCCTACTACGTGTGACCTTGGGCAAGTGACTTAACCTGTCTGTGCCTCGGATCAGCTCCCACAGGGCTGCCGGGAGGATTAATGAGTTAATACGAGCAGAGCTGGGTGCAGGGCTGGGACACGGAGGGAGGGCCCCGTTGGCATTTGCTCTTCTGATGATTAGGATGACTCCTAGCCATGTCTGGGGAAGGGGGCCCAGGTGTTGCCCCCCAACCCGTACACAGGCCCTGAGTCCCACAGACCTGGTTTGATGCTGGCTGTGCTAGAAGTGCCCTTGGGCACGAGATGTCTCCTCCTGGGGCTTCGGGTTACTCATCTGTAAAGTGGGAAAAAAACATCATTTGTCCATTATTCGTTCGTTCATTCATTCAGCAATAACTCACTCCTTTGTGCCCAGCCTTGTGCTGGTTGGTGATAGGGATACTGCGGTGACTGAGACAGCCTCTGACAGCCCAGAGTGGTCGGCGCTGGGGTCACAGAGCACCAGACCCAGCCTGGAGGGATGGCAGGCTGGGGATAAGGGAGGTTTTCCAGAAGAGGGCCCGTGTGAACTAAGACCCAAAGAACTAGGGGAAATGCACTGGGTGGGGATTTCTGTCTGGTTCATGGCTGGCTCCCCAGAGCCTGGCACAGTGCCCAGCACAGGGTCGGCCCCAAGCTCAGTTAAGTCTCGTGACCTAGTGAGGATGCTTGCGTGTGTCTGGGATGCGGCCCTTGCAGCCCCTGGTTCCACTCCCGGCTCCTGTCCCGGAGCAGCTCTGTGAGGTAAGGACGAAGAGGCCGCCATCCCCAGGCCAGAGGTAGGACCATCAGTGGGCAGCGATCCAGGGGAACCGGTTTGGCAGCAGGAGCCGCCCAGTGGGAGGCGGGTGGAGACCCAGCAGCCAACCTGCCTCCACTGGCCTGGGCCTCCCAGCCAGCAGGTGACCAGAGCCAGGGCTCTCCCAGGGGTCCAGTTTCCCTGCCTGCTCTGGGGTGGAACAGGCCTGGCCAGGGTGAGGGGCCCTCTGCCTCAGCCCCTTCTCTACCCCCCAAGCCAGGAGCCCCTTCAGCGTCGCTCCCGCATTCCAGCCCCCAGGACACTGCCTATCCCGCCCGCCCAGGCCTCCATTCCTGGCTCACCTGCCAGAGGCCCTGACCTACCCTGTCCTCTCTCCAGGCTTCTCTGCCCTCGACTCTCTCCCAGTTCCAGCTCCCAGCCTCCTGCCTACATGCTGACCTTCCCCCATCGTCCCCGCTCCACTCCGTCCCTCCAGATGTGTAATCTCACCACCTCCTCACTGTCTTCCCAGATTTGCCCCCGTTTGGCCCCGGGCCCAGCCTCACTCCTCACCTTGGCTTCTCTCACTCTGCCCGCCCATCCTCCGCCCCCCCAGCCCAGGACCTGCGGGCCCCAGGTCAGCTCCAAGCCCTCTGCACGAATAGGGTTAGCCACAGGACCCCTCACTAAACCCAGGAGAGGGAGGAGCTCAGGATCCAGGCAGGGTGGGCAGGAGGCAGCCTGGAAGATGGGGTAGCCAACCCAGAACCCCTGCCGTAAACCCCCAAGCCACCTCTGCACACCGCCTCCGGCCCCGCCCCCAGCTGCCTATGTGACCTGCAGGGGAAGGGGACAGAGGGGCACACCTCCGGATATTTGCCTGGGGCCAGCCCTTCCCTCTGGGCGCTGCACGGAGGGCAGGACAAACAGAGGAACCAACCATGTTTATAATGATCAGGCGGGAGCCCCACCCTGGGGCAGCTCCAAGCACTGCCGGCTCCCCTTTCCCACTAAGTCCCCAAGCTCCTGACTGTATGGGGGCCACAGAGGGAAGGGAGAGAAGCTGCTACATATAGAGGGGCCTGCGCCAGCAGCAGAGGGGGCGGGCAAAGAGTAGGCGCTGGGGTTCCCAGGCAAGCCCAGAATTTAGGAGTCAGACAGCCCAGGGCCAAGAGCCCAGCTCTCTGCCTGTGAAGTGTGGGTGAGCTGACCCACCATGCGAGCTCACTGCGTGGCCCTGGGCTAGCAGCTCAGCTGCTCTGTGCCTCAGTTTCCTCTTCTGTTAAAAGAGGACGACCATGACAGTACCTGCTTCCTGGAGTTCTTATAAGGAGTCACAGAGAACCCAGGCACTGATGGCCTGGCCCCAAGGCCAAGCGCACACAGCAAGGAAGTGCGCGGTAAATGTCGGTCACCATCACAGCAGCAGCCAACAGAGGGAGCACCTACCGTGCCGGCCCCCTCCTAAGCACTTGACCCGGAGCCCCTCATTTAATCTGCATGCCCGACCCCAGACAAAGGGGCCGTTTTGGGCTTTGTGTTACAGACAAGGAAGACGAGGCACAGAGAGGGCACCCCACTTGCCCAGGTCACACAGCTTGGGAAGCAGAGCGGACACAAGACTCCAGCCCTGTCTAACACAGAGCCCGGGCCCCGCCAGTTCTCGGAATTACGGCAGGTGCGTCCTTGGAGACTCGTGTGTGCCCGGGCCTGCTTGGTGTTCTGTGTCTAATCACATCCCACCCTCACCACTAACCTGTGAGACAGGCACGCTCATCATCCCCAGTTCACGGGTGGGGAGACTGAGGCTCAGAGAGGGGAAATCCTTTGTCCAGGGCACCTAGAATTTGAACCCAGGCAGTCGGGGACCAAAGTCCAGGCTCTTACCCACCTGTCCTGCGGTGGTGCTTCTGTTTTTGTCATTACCATCGTGGTCCTGGACTCCAACCCTTCCTCCCTCCTTCTCCACCCTCTCTATCCACACCCAGACCTTGCTCTTCCTCTCCTGCCCTGACCCCACTTGGGGGTGAGGGTGCCCAGCTCCTCCGACCTGCCCAGGCCCCCAGCGGTAGTGTGGGAGGCAGCACAAAGTGGGGCTCCGGCCACCGCCACCCCCCACCCAGGAATAAGGAATTACTTGCCTTTTCCACGGGCCTTTGGCCTGTCGGTCTGCAGCAGAAAAGCTGTCCAAGAACCAGTCCCCACCACCAAATGTGGTTTACTGAGGCTCAGCCACAGTACTCACACCCCTACCACCACCACCATCACCACCACCATGGGGGACCCATGACCCTGCACAGATGCCAATGCTGAGCTCACCGACTCCCCGGCACTCAGGTGGAGTGGCTATTCTCACTCCCATTTTGCAGATGTGGAAACTGAGGCTCACAAAGGTGAAATCTCTCGCTAAGGTCACCAAGCAGAGGTGGGCCTGGAAGACAGTCGGATCCACTAGAGTCAACATCCTTAAACTCCTCCCCGTGGCCCACGAGGTCCTGAGAGATCTGCCCATCAGCTCTCCTCCCACATGGCCCCTCGCTCACTATGCCCCAGCCACTCTGGCCTCTTCACTGTTCTTCAAACGTCAGACATGCCCCCACCTCAGGGCCTTCGCACTGGCAGCTTACAACACCCCCACCCCACCCCCCGTACTGGAACTCTCTTCTCAATGATCTCCATTTGGCTCCCTCCCTCCTTCCCTCCACCCACATCTGCACAGAAATATCCCCGTTCCTGTCCTGCCACCCTCTATGCCCCTTTCCTTGCTTTATTTTTCCTCATTGCACTCACCATATACTGTGTGTGTATGTGTTTGCGTGTGTGAGATTCTCTAGTGTCTGCTTCTTCCACCAGAATGTCAGCTCCACCAGGGCAGGGCCTGTCCTCTGTCTTGCTCCTCACTGTACCCCAATGCCTACAACACTGCATGGCAGGCACTCAAGGAACACTTGGTGAACGAACACATTCACCTGTACCCGCTATGCTACACCTCTGCTCAGACACCTCAGACTCTGCCCAGGCAGTACCTGTGAAACTCTGGCAGAGAAACCCCTGGAACTCAGAGGCAGAGGGTGAAGCAGTGACCCCAGCGACACGGAACAAAGGAGGACAGGGTGCAGCCTGCAGCCACCAGCCGGGGCATAGATGCCTCTGAAACCCAGTGTTTGATCCCTCAAATGCAGGCACATTTCCATCCTACTCTAAAATGTTTATTTCAATCAAAAAAAAAGTCTTTTGAATTATTTCACATGTGGGACGGGCAGTTTCCGACCTGTCCTAGCAAAAGCTTCACATTTTCCAGTCACCCCCTATGCTCACGTGTTCTACCATCTGACCTTTCATGAGACAAAAATGGCACCACTCTCCCCACCAAGGAAATCAGCGCACATGGAAGAGCCAGATCTGCTAGTGTGATAACACGGTCAAGGGAGTGTGCGCGCGTGTGCACGTATACGTGTGCGTGCGCATGTAGAGAACTCCTTCCCTCCTGCCATCCACCTGCTCCGGCAGCCCTGAATAAAGCTGCCCCCCTCATCACCCCGGCAGTGGAGGGAGCTGACTCAGCCAGGGCCCCAGGGCGCAGGGGCAGAGCAGAGGATGCGGCAGGGGTCACGGCCACCCCTTCCTAGTCACTAAAATGAAACTAAAGCAGGAAGGGGACGATGAAGAAGGGCTCACTGGCCCCAGCCTGCACTCAGCGCTTCCACCGCTGGTTCCCGCCCACCCTTCTGCCATGATCTTCACCCACCAGCTCCAGAAGCCCCCTCCCTGCCTCAGTTTACCGCCTACCTCCCTGGGCGGTGCTCTGATGATGGAGGGGGAGTCTGTCTTAACGTGGCGGCCCACGGCAGGCTCTCGCTGCCCCCCGAAACCCCACACCGTTCCTCCTTCACACTTTTGCTCAGCTCTTGCTGCCCACCTGCGTGTCCCCCACCCCACTCCCCATTCTCCTCCTGCCCTGAGCCTAGTTCCACCAAGGAACCCTCTGGCACCTTGTCCCCAGACCCTGCCTCACGCTTTGGGACTGACACGTGCTCAGGCCCCCTCCTTGGCAAACACCTACTCTACCCACAAATGATCCATCACACTCAGACCCCCACCCCTCTATCCAATCATCAATGTCTACCGAGGACTGATCTCTGCCAGGCCCGGGGCCGGGTCGATAGCAGAGGCCAGGAGCGTCAGGAATATCCCTGCCCTTGCAGAGCTCACATCCTAGGGGAAAGGAGACAGTCAATAAATGAGATAAATCAGAAAAATAGCTAGTAAGTCAGGTGGTAAGTGCTGAGGAGAAAAACACAGCAGGGATCAGGAGAGTGCGGAGGGTGAGGGGAGGTGGGAATTTTCAGTGAAGTGGCCACAGGGAGGGCCTTGCTGAGGAGGTGACACTTGAGCAGGGACCCAAGTGGAGAGAGGAGAGGGAGCCCTGTGGGTAGCTGGAGGAGGAGCACCCAGACAGTGGGAACAGCCAGTGCAAAGGTCCTGGGGCAGGAGCGTGCTTGATGTGGTCAAAGAGCAGAGAGGAGGCCGAGTGGCTGGGGCAGGGTGAGCGAGGTGAGAGAGGAGGGCAGATTGTGTAGGTGCTTGTGGGCCATGGGTAGGACTCTGGCTTTTCTTTTGTAATTTTTTTTTTATGTGGACCATTTTTAAAGTCTTTATTGAATTTGTTACAATATTCCTTCTGTTTTATGTTTTGGTTCTTTGGCTGTGAGCCATGTGAGATCTTAGCTCCCCGACCAGGGATCGACCAGGGATCAAACCTGCACCCTCTGCATTGGAAGGCGAAGTCTTAACCACTGGATCACCTTGGAAGTCCCCAGGACTCCGGCTTTTACCCGAGTGAGATGGAGCAACAGGAAGGCTCTGAGCAGGGGAGGGATGTGGCCAGACTCAGGTGTGCACAGGCTCCCGGTGGCTGCACGTGCGGGCAGGGCAGGAGCAGGGACACCTGGGAGGAGGAGGATGCGACAGTCCAGCAGGAGAAGAGGGTGGACGGGACCACGTGGAGCCTGTGGAGGCGGAAGGAACAGGCAGGTTCTGGGCACCCTGGAGAGGCTGAGACGGCAGGACTGCTGAGGACTGACACCACCTTTTGCAACACCTGGAGCGTAAGCTCCACGGGGGCAGGGGCTTGGTCTGGTCTTGCCCATCGCCGCATCCCCCAGAGCCTGGCAGCCTGGCATCCAGTCCATTCTCTCCCAGACCTTAGCATCACCTGACATGTTATATGGTTATGATTGTGTCTGCTGTCTCCCTGCTAAGTCAGTGGCTCGGCGCAGGCAGGAGCAATGCTCTGGTTGGTTACAGGCTGGATCCCAGGTCTCCCCTCAGTGGCTGCTGGGTGGACGGAGGGGACACACGTGTTTCAGCGCTGACCCTGGCCTATGCCTGCACCAGGCGTGCGGACCAGGCCACAGTGAACCCTCCCAGTGGTTCTTGGGTGTGTGGGTAGAGAGTCCTCTTCCCTCCTGTTTCCCAAACCAGGAAACTGAGCCCCAGAGAGGGGAAGTCACTGCCCAGGGCTGCCCAGCGCCAGGGCACAAAAGCGTTGACTGTGACCCAGGGAGAAGGCCTGTCACTGCCCACTTAGGCCTCCTGCTTCCCAGCAGCCCTGGCTCCAGCCAAAGCTTCTACTCCAGACAAAGGACCCCACAGGTTTACGGGACAGGAACATGAATAGAGACAACTCTACTTCCGATGACCGAAACCAAGATCAGAAAGGCTGCTGTGGTTAGCAGGGAATCTGAAGAAATGTTAAACAAAACTCTGAAGGGCTTCCCACCTGGATGAGACTCCCCACTGTGACTTAGCAAGGCCCTGCCCAGTTGGGCCCTGCCACCAAGGGACCCCATCTCCTCCCTGCACTTCACCCCAGCCACGCTGGCCTCCTCCTTTTCAGTCTTGGACACATCAAGCTTGCTCCAGCCTCAGGGCCTTTGCACCCATTGTTCCCCCCGTCCTCCCCGTTCTTGATCTTCAGGTCTCAGTGCAAAGAAAACCTCCTCTGAGAGGCCTCCGCTGACCCCCTGACGAAATCTGCACCCCTGCTTTATACTTCTCCGTGGCATTTATGATCATCTGTCATTATATACCTGTTGACTGTTGGCCCCCCCCTCCTTCCCCTCCCCGCAGCAGAGCATGGGCTCCCCAGGAACAGGGGCCTTTGTCTGCCTCATTCTTGTCACACCCCTGGCAGCTAGAGCAGGGCCTGGCACACAGCACGTACCTGGTAAATATCTGTGCAACGAATGAGTGATGCCATTGCCAAGGTGATGAGGCTGGACCCTGAGGAGGAGCAGGGAGGGGTGGTGGGGCAGAGGGCAGCCAGGAGTCCCCAAGGCCTGTCCACACTGCCTGGAAGTCTGCCCTTGATGCCTGTGAAGGAACTGAGCCTCTTTAGAGACTGAATCCGGCTATTTAGTGAATAACCTGGTGTGTGTTCCAAACACAAGGAGCGCCCGGCTGTGAGCCCGCTTCCCCAGGCCCTCCCCACCACATGGCCTAGGCTGGGAACTGGAGGAGCTGGTGGCACATTTTGGCCAGAAGCAAGAAGAACTTCATACGGGGGGTGTGCCGCCAGAGATCCGCGTTCCCCACAACGGGTGAAAGCCGTAAAAAGACACAGATCGAGGGCCGCCCTAGCCTTGGGGAGCAGGGCCTGGAGTCGGCCATGTGGGAAGTGAGCAGCAGCCTGCTCTCCGTGTTCTGGCCACATAAGTGCCACCCTCCCCTCAGCAGGCCTCTGCACGGAGTGTGCGGACAAGGACGCAGAAGGCAGACGATGAGTAAGAGCGGACGGCCCGGGCTCGCGCCCGCTCCACCACTGCCAAGCCGTGTGCCTGTGAGAGAGTGACTCCGGGCCTCCGTGTCCTCATCTGCAAACTGGGGGTAATGATGGTCCCTATCTCCTGGGAGTGTTCGGACGATCGAACCAGATGACCCATGCCAAGCGCCCAGAACGGTGCCTGCCGCCAGGTGGGCCCTCGCTACTACAGGCTAGCTGCTGTTATTATTACTGGCACTGCTGTTGCTGCTGCTGCTGAACGAATAAAGGACAGAGGATGCTGAGCACGGTCTCCCAGAGCAAAGGTGCCAGTCTGACTGTCTCTGTTTAAGACTGTCCTTCTCCAGGGCCGGGATGGGGGAGCATAATGGGCCCCCATTATGCTCTGATGACCCCTGCCCTCCCAAAGGACAGGGCCTGGGGCCCTCTCAGCCACCCTGTGTCCCCAGCCCTGCCCAGCACAGGCTGAGGCACAGCTCAGAGAGTGTGGCTGAATGCAGAGATGGTGCTTCCTTTACCTCGAGGTGCTCTAAGCCCCCAGGGAGGCCAGGCGGCTCCTGTGGCAGCCCCAGGCTCGGGTGCCCCCCTCCCCGCCCGGCCAGGCTCAATAGGGCACAGACACAAAGGGCACTGCTGGTGTCCCTCACCCTCCAAAGGTGCCCAGGGTGGGGATGGATGCCACAATAAAGCTGAGAGTGTGGGCGAGCCCCCAGGGACTGGGGAAATCAGATTCGACTTCATTCATTCCTCCCCTGAGGTGGGGCAGGAAGGAGGGAGGGGGCAACAGGCAGAAAAGAGGCTCCAGTGGCCTGCCAGGCCCCTCGAACCTAAGTCCTTCCCCACCATACACACACACACACACACACACACACACACACACACACACACCCGAGACACAGAAGCAAATGAAGTCGCTCCACAGTGCACGGCTGTCCTCAGAGACCGACACAGACATGCAACACAGACGTCCAGCCACACAACCACAGACACACAAGAACACACACACTGGTTGCACGGAAAAGTCCCCAAGCAGCCTGAGATGGAGCAGCTGCTTGCCCCACACTACCCGGGCACCCTGCTGGCGGCCGTACAGGGGCCTGGGTGCAGGAAGGAACATCCCACCCCGAGCCTCAGCTCCCGCCTCAGGAACACAGGCCCGGCAAGTGGGCCGGAGGCAACTGTGAGGTGTCAATGGGAGAAAGTGGGGAAAGCAGTCTTAAGAGGGGCCTGGCTCAGAGGAAGTTCTCAGAACGGAAGGGCCGCAACACTGGGGACCCACGGCTGGGACCCCAAGAAGTCAAGGACCCGGGAGCCCCTCCACAAACAATGTAAAAACCCGTACACCCCAGAGATGGAGGGACTCTGGAGAGGCCCAGAGACACATACAAGGATCCTGGGGGAACCAAATGACACAACGATACGGACTATAGCCACCACCTAGAAACACAGCCACGTGCTTGCACACACATAATCCCACAAATGCTCCGTTATGGCTGGACTCACTAGGAAGGCAGACCCAAGACCCTCCACACACCTAGGAACGCTCCTGAGACAGAGTTAAACCATGAGATCCGCACACAGACCCAGGCATGCCCACAGCCAGCTCCAGGGTCACCAGTGGCCCAGGGAGGCGTAGCCCCTTGGAAACACCTCCATGCAGACCAGACCCCAGGAATGCGCTCCCACAGAGATGCTCGGGGGGACCTGCACCGAGGTGTGGGCTAAGCCCCAGCAGATAGACACCTGCCACCGCCAACACGGACGGACACACACACGGCCACCCCACCCCTGGCCCCAAGAAAGGTGTGGCCCCTGGCGCACGTGCTTACGCTGGCTCAGGTGGCCGTGTGTCCGGACTGCCCTCCCGCACACCCAGGCAGCCCTCCCCCTCCTCCACTCCTCCCCAAGGCCTGGGCCAGCTCACCTCCACCATCCTCTTCCCTCTGTCCTGGGCCACCCGCAGTAGGGCAGGCCAGCAGACAGAGGCTTCCAGCTGAAAGATCAGGGAGCTGGGATCAAGGGGTTCCCCTGGCCCACGGAGGAGAAGCTGGCTGGGCTCTGCGCCCCGGCCTCCCTGGCAGCGGCTGGTGACTCGGCCCTGCCCTGGCAGGAGTTGAGCTTGGCTGTGGCTCCAGCCCATGGGAGGGGGAGGGGAAGGGTGGAGGGTGGAGGGAGGGACGGAGGGAGGCGGGGCTGAGGCTGGAAAGCCTCAGTCACGGGGCCCACAACTGTCCCAGCGGAGGGAGGGGCTGGGCAGGGACACAGGAGCAGGGGACCCAACCACAGCCCCTGCTTCGGCAGGGTCAGTCTCCCACCACACACGCACACCCCAATCTCACTCCCTATGCCAGGCCAGGTGCCAGGGGCCAGGGAAGCAGTGGCTCAGCTTGGGGCTGAGTGCCCGAGAGTGGCTGGTGGGGCAGCCAGGTGTGAAACACTGGCTGGGGCTGTGGTGCAGGACACACCACAGTGCAGAACGGGGATGAGGGGCCTCTTTGACGGGGAGGGTGGCTGGAGATCCGGGGCCTGCTGTGTCCCCCTCTCCCCACACACCCAGGCTGGGATGCCAGCAAGAGCCCCAGAGGGTGCAACGAAGGGGGCCCCTGCTGCTCTGCCCCACTCACCCATCAGGATGAACCCGAGACTTGCGGCCTCACCAGGGGAGATCACGGTGAACATCCGCCACCCCCCTGCCACGGCCATACCTAGGTGTGAGAGTGGGGCTGGATGGCGGGAGTGCGGAGAGGGAAAGGTGGGGACGGTTGGGACTCCCGTGTCACTATGCTGGCTGTCTTGCCAGGATGTAACTAACCCTTCTGAAAATAAGTGGTCCAACTTTCCAGAGAACTTCCTCTGGGCCAGGTCCTGCTCTCAGCATCGACACACATTAAGTCATTTTAGCTCACCACTGCCCTAAATGGCCCTGAATCAGGCCCATTTTACAACAGAGGAAACTGAAGCCTGGAGAGGCTGAGTGACTTGCCCAAGTGGGCCATCTGTCCCAGCGCCTGTGTCCTAGACCAGCCGCTCTGAGCAGGAGGCTAGGGGGCCCAGAACCCCTATCGCAGAACAGGAGAAAAGGATGCTCAGAGAAAGGGAATCTCGAAGGGGTTGTGCGGGCCCCGCCCCACCTCTGCCTCACACCTTCTCCCCCCTTCAGATCTCACTTTCTCTGAGAAGCCTTCCTTGGCCCGGGGCACAGCTCCTGGCACGAAATCTGTTTCTTTCTGTCTCCCCTGTGGGGGGCAGGGGCCAGGGCTGCCCAGTTCATCCCTTTACTGCGGCCCCTCCTGCAGGAAGCCTTCCCTGACACCCCGGGCTCCATCCCCATGCTGAGCCTCAGGCTGTCACCGTCCCTGACCTGTCTGTCTCCCCCACTGGTTCACACATTTGCCCCACTCCTGGCGCATACCAGGCAAGCCTGTCGGAGGCCCTGGCAATTCAGCAGTGAACAAACCAGACAAAACTCCCTGCCCTGGGGGCGGACGGAAGAGTAGGACTGCTCCCTGACTTGGGTGGGGGGCGGGTGGCCGTGTGAGCCGCGGCAGTGACCGGATTCAAGCAGGGTCCCGGGCCCTGGGCCGGTACTCCGCTGACGGGGAGCCCAGGGAGAACAGTGGGTGAGCAGGTAGCCCGGGCGGCAGGTGGATGGGGTGCCTGGGTCCTTCCCACTCCCCTGCCCCGGCCCCCTATCACAGCTGCTGCCCCATGCCCACTCCCGCAGGACTTTATCACGGGGACCAGGAGGACTGACTGGCTCCAAGGGCCTGGAAATCCCATCTACCCACTTCTGTCTACCACCTGCTCACTAAGCCAGGGGCTTCCAGCCATGCCTGGGGCCACGGCAGGGCAGGTCTGGCCCCTCCCGCTCCCCCCCACGCCCCAGATCCCAGGCCACCCCCTCCCCCGTCAGGGTGGAGCATCTGTCAGGCAGCCACCCAGAGAAGAGCCAAATGGGGCGGGCTCCCCAAACCGGACCAGCTGGTTTGGGCTCTGGTGAGGGAGGCGGTCAGGACTGGGCAGTTCTGACCAGCCAGGGAAACTAGGTCCCAAGGGAAGGGACAGGGGACGGGGGAGGAAGGAAGGAGCACCCCTCCTCCAGGAGGAAGTCTCACTGGAAACAAGGGATCCTCCTGGGGACAGGCCTCAGGGGCAAGGAGAGGTCGGTTCAAGAGCCTCTCACACCGGAACAGATCTTCATTACCAAACTTTATAAACACACCCCAAGCTAGAGACTAAACCATACAGACTGAACCCCCATAAAACCCATCGTTCGGATTCTCAACTATTAACATTCTGCCACATTTAGGCTTCATCCTTTTCTTTCCTTCTCTCCATCTCTCCGATGCCCTCCTGCCCTGCCCCACCCCAGCTCAGCCCTGGAGACACCTCTACTGGAGTTTGTTTTCTTTTTGAGAGACCTGATGCACATGTGTGCACACACGCGCGCACAGAGATGCTTACACACTTTTTAAAAAGCCGGAAATGGCAGCGCACCGCACATACGATTCTGCACCTTGCTTTTGCCAACAGCATTCCTTGGCCCCTCTGCGCCGTTGGCACCAGAGGAGTTTGGCAGTATCCAGTCGAGGTGAAGACACACTGGGGACCTGGCAAGGGCTCTCCCACGTCTGCTGTGAGGGACACATGTGAGAAGGTCCACACAGCACAGTCTGAATCGGCGAGGGACTGGAAACAACACAAATGCTTGTCTACAGGAGATGGATGATGAACTGTGATCTACTAGCTCCATGGAATAGTACACGACAGTGAGAATGAATGACCCACAGCTACATGTGGATGGACATCAAAAACAATATTAAACAGAAGAAGCAAAACAAAACCCGATACATCCTAGGACTTTGTTCAGAAATAGTTTAAAACCAGACAAAATGAAATATGCTCTTTAGGGATGCATACAGAGCTAGCAAAACCAAAGAGAAAAAAGCAAGGCAGCGACTGACTCAAAAATCAGGGGAGAAGCTGCCTTTGGGGGGCGAGAGGGCTTGGGACGGGCTTCTGGGGGGCTGGCACCATCTGTGTCTTGAACTGGAGGCGGGGGTTACGTGGATCTTCCCTTTAAAATAACTGGTCATACTATACATTTATGCCTTAGGTAGGCTAATAATTTAAAATTAGGATTAAAAAAAAATATATATATATATATATGTCTAGTGATCTTTCTCTGCAAAGCACAGCCTTGTTGCTTTAGCAGCTGTGTGGAAGGGCCACGATGTCTTGAGCCAGTCCCCATGGGGCCAGGTCAGTGGTTTCCAGGCATTTGCTCTTACAAATGGTGCAGCAACGATAACCGTGTGCAGATGTCATTTCACAGGTGTGCCAGCATGTCTCTGGGCCAAATGTCTACAAGTGGGATTGCCGGGCAAAGCTCAGCACCGCCAAGTTGCCCGTTCTCAGCCCCTCCCTCGGCCTCATGCCCAAGGTGTTGTCAAATTCTCCCATCTTCCCCAGTCAGACAGGTGAAGTCTGGCCCCTCTTGGCCTAGTTTTCATTTGCGTTTTTGTACTTACTAATTGTGCATCCTTTCATATTTATAAAAGCACCACAATTCCTTTTCTGCTAAGTGTCTCTTCAAAGCCTTTGCCTCCTGCACGCCGCGTGGCGTGGCCAAAAAAAAAAAAAGTTTGATTTTGGAACTTTCTGGGTCTGTGCTTCCAGTGCAGGGGGCGCGGGTCTGATCCCTGGTCGGGGAACTAAGATCGCACATGCCATGTGGCATGGCAAAAAAAAAAAAAAAAAAAAAGCCTTTGCCTATTTTTCTGCAAGGGTCAGGGAGACCTCTGTAAACCCACCCCAGCTATCCCCATGTCTCCAGCCTCATCTCCCCACCACCACCCCCAACCATGGGCTCCTTCCCACATTCATGGAGTTTGTCAATAGAAATCCAATGTGCGTCCACCAAGTCCAGTCCTGGCTGGCGTGATGGTGCAGCATGGTCCCGGCCCGCTGGGGCCTGCAGTCCAGCATCGCCTGATGAAGTGTGAAATTCCAGTGGAGACGGTGGCTGGAGGGCTGAGAGTGCGGGGGAGCCAGGCTGGAGCAGGGCAGGAGCCAGGCCACGGGGAGCGGGGGGGGGGACGGGGGGGGTGGGGAAGCAGAGGCAGGCACTGAGGACGGGCTGGGATTTGGGAGATGTAACTCTGGCTGCCTTGTTTGTGGAGGATGGGATCAAGGGGGCCTGAGCGGGTGTGTGGACAAGTGACGAGATGGAAGCAGTGCTACAGGAGACTGATGAAAGCATCCAGGATGGCTGGACACGGAGAGAGGGGCACAGACCAGAGCTATGTCTGCCCCCAAAAAAGCAACGCTTGTTGATGAGTCAGATACGGGGGCTGAGGGCAAGGCAGGTGTCAAGGGTGACTTTGAAAGTAGGTAAGCCCTGGTGCCATCTTCCACAAAAGGGAGTGCGAGAGGGGCTCCAAAAATGCCAGGCCCAGGCCCTAGAAGAACTCAATTGTGAAAAAGGTGAATAAAATGGGAAGACTCACTTTCCCCAGTAGTTTCCCCGCTAGTTTAAGACCAGCTGTACAGACACAGTAATCAAGACAGTGGGGATAAACACAGAGCCCGGTGAACGGAATAGAGAACCCAGAGACAGACCCCTACAAATACACCCAACTGTTTTTTAAAACATTGATTTTTTTCACTGTGGTAAAATATACATAATATTTATCTTTTAACCATTTGTAAAGTGTACACTTCAGTGGCATTAAATACATTCACAATGTTGTGTAACCACCTTCAAGGCCTATGCCTCAAACTTTTTCATTATCCCCAAAAAAGATCCTGCACCCATTAAACAATAGCTCCCCACTCCCTCCTTCCCGCCAGCCTCTGGTAACCTCTATTCTACTTTCTTTCTCGGTGAATCTGCCTACGCTAAGTGGAATACGTAAGTGGAATCTCACAATATTTCTCCTATGTCTGGCTTATTTCACTAAGCATGTTTCCAAGGTCCACCCACCTTGTAGCATAAATTAAAACTCCATTCCTTTTTATGGCTGAATAATATTCCCTTGTGTGTATGCACCAAATTTTGTTTATCCATTCATCTGTTGATAGACACTTGGATCGTTTCCACTTTTTAGGTATTGTTAATAATGCATCTATGAACATTAAAGTATACAAATATCTGTTCAAGTCTCTGCTTTCAATTCTTTTGGATATGTACCTAGCAGTCGAATTGCTGGGTCATATGGTAGTTCTATATTTAATCTTTTGAGAAACCACCAAACTGTTTCCCACGGCAGCCGTACCATTTTACATCCCCACCAGCAATCCATAAGGCTCCAATTTCTCTGCATCCCCACCAATACATGTTATTTTCCTTTTTTCTTTTGATAATAGCCATCCTGGTAGGTGTGAAGTGGTATCTCACTGTGGTAACTTATTTTTGACAAAGAAGCATAAGCAATTCAACGGAGGAAAGACAGCTTTTTCAACAAATGGTACAGGAACAATCAGACATCCCTATGCTAAAAAATGAACCTTCATCTAAACCTCACACTTGCACAAACCTTCATTCATAATGGATCACAGGCTTAAACATAAAATGTAAAACTATAAAACTTTTAAAAAACAAACAAATCGTCAGGATCTAGGGCTAATAAGCACAGAGTTCTTAGACTTAAAACCAAAAGCATGACCCATAAAAGGAAAAATTAATAAAGTAGACCTCATCAAAATTAAAAACTTTTGCTCTGCAAAAGTCCATGTGAAGAGGATAAAAAGCCACAGATTGGGAGAAAATATTTGCAAGCCACATATCTGACAAGCGATTAATATCTAGAAGTGATAAAGAACTCTCAATACTCAACAGTAAAAAAAACAAACAAACAATCCAATTAGAAAATGGGCAGGAGACATGAGACATTTCGACAAAGAGGATACACAGATGGCAGATAAGCTCATGAAAGGATGTTCAACATCATTAGCCATTAGAGAAATGCAAATTAAAGCCACAATGAGTTATCATTACATGCCTATTAGAACAGCCAAAATAAAAAATAGTGATAACACCAAATGCTGGTGAGGACACAGAAAAACTGATCATACACTGCTGGTGGGAATGTAGAATGGAACAGTCATTCTGGAAAACAGTTTGGCAGTTTCTTTAAACATACATCTACCTTACTTTCCAGCAGTTGCACTTATGGGTATTTGTCCCAGAAAAATGAAAATTTACATTCACACAAAAACCTGTATGAGACTGTTTATGGCAGCTTTATTTCTAATAGCCCCAAACTGGAAACAACCCAGATGTCCCTCAATGGGTGAATGGTTCAATAAACTATGACACATCCACTGCTGAGCAAGGAAAAGGAATGAACTATTGACACAGGCAACAACCTGGATGAATCTCCAGAGAACTATGCTGAGTGAAAAAAAGCCAACATCAAAAGGTGACGTACAGTATGATCCCATTTACATAACGTTGAAATGACAGAATTATAAAAATGGGGAACAGATTGATGAGTGGTTGCCAGGAGTTAGGGACAGGCCAGGGAGGGGATGTGGCTATAAAAAGGCATCAGGGGGGATCCTCGTGATGGAATGTTCTATATCTTGACTGTATCTGTGTCAATATCCTGGTTGTGGTCTTGTACTAACCATAATTTTGCAAGATGTTACCATTGGGGGAACTGGGTAAAGGGTACAGGCGCTCTCTCTGTGTTATTTCTTACACGTCCAAGTTAATCTACAATGATCTCACAATGAAAAGCTTAATTAAAAATATTAATAATTTATTGAAAATGCCAGACCCTTTCCCACCTTAGAAGATGCTAGTCATTCTCCTTGGAACGCACAGCTTTCCACACACTAACTCCTACTCCTCTTACAGCCCTCAGCTCAGATGTCTCCTCCTCCAGGAAGCCTTCCCCGATTTCCTAGGGTGGAGCCAGGGCTTGCTTCAAGTTCTCGGGGCTTCCTCCACCAAAGCCATGACACTCGGGCCTGTGCTTTCCTCAGGGTCACTCTGGGCTGTCATTGCTTGGTGCTGTGTCTGTCTCCCATCACTGGACATGAGGGCAGGGCCTCGGGCAGACAGGTCACCATCCTGTCCCAGGCATCAGCCAGCACAGGGCTGGACTCAGAGGAGACACACAGCGAAAGAGTGGGGGACAATAATGACAATAATACTCTCAGCTAACACTTGTTAAGAGGTTTCTATGTGCTAGCTCTCTTTTGAGTGCTTTACAAGGATAAAATAACCTTTATAACAATCTCATTTTACAAATGGGGAAATTGAGGCCGAGCGGGGCTGGAGGGGAGCCACGAGCCCAAGGTCAGCCAGCTAGTAGGTGGCAGAGCTGGGTAGCAAACCCAGGCCTTCAGATCCAGAGCCTTTGATAGTCATCTCCACCCCACAGGGCTTCTCCATGAAAGGCTGGATGAGACTGGCTAACAGGGGAAGCAGAGGGGCAGAGGAGGCAGGGGAAGAGAAGAGACCGTCCCTGCACCCAGCCCCCAATCCATTCCCACATGGAGGGGGGGGGGTCTCACCCTTCTCCAGGGAAGCCCCCTCCGTGGAACTGACAGACCTGGGATGGTACCAGAACCCCCTTCACACCTTATAGGTGTCAGGGAAGGCCCCCTACAGGTCAAGGGCCTATAGCTGAATCCCAATTGTCAACCTGGGAAGCTGGCAGTGCCCTCTCCGGACAAGGACTACCCACCTTCATTTGAGGCAGAGGTGTCACACCCAGCTGCAGCAGGGGGTGGCAAG
>NW_021145522.1:0-20988 GCF_002837175.3 Physeter macrocephalus
TCTAGGACGGGAGGCCAGGGGCCAGGAGGACAGGGTCACGGGGCTCTAAACAAACCCTGGTGTCAGGGCAGGACTGTCTGCCTCCAGAGGCTAGAGAGCTACAGTCAGGGTACCTTGATGTCCTCTGTACCCTGGAGTTGGGCTTTGGCTGTGCCCCCTCTTCCTGGGCCTGTAGAGATGAAGGTGGTACCTACCCCACGGTTACTGTGTTGATTCCTTGAACTACCAAAGGGCTCCGCACAGTGCCTGGCCCTGAGGAAATGCTCCATAATGGGAGTGGGTGGTAAAATGCCTGCAGAGGAAGTATGCGTCTCCACCCATTTTTCCTTCTTTTTGGTGGGGGAGTGGGTTTGTCCTGGTGGCAGTGACCTACAATGGCAGAAGCTGCACAGATTTACACAAAGCCTTGAAGCCACGCTCTCTCCTACCACACAGGACACAGACGCCTGTTCTGGAAGGCCAAGTTCTGCCCCACAGGTACTGGGGTGGCCCCTCCTCGAGCCACTCCTTACGGGGCCACAGTTAAGGGCAGGGACTGGGAGCTGACTGCTGCCTTCGGAGTGTAATTACAGCTCCCGGAGCATCAGTTTCCTCATGTGTAAACCAAGGGCGGTGTGAGCATCTATCTCACAGACGGTCCTGATTTTTTTTTTTTTTTTTTTTTACAGTGCTTGTCTTTTTAAAAAAATTTTATTTATTTATTTTTGGCTGCATTTATTTATTTATTTCGTTGCTGTCCGCGGGCTTTCTCTAGTTGGCGGCCAACGGGGGCCACTCGTTGCGGTGCACGGGCTTCTCATTGTGGTGGCTTCTTTGTTGCAGAGCACGGGCTCTAGGCACACAGGCTTCAGTAGTTGTGGCTCGCGGGCTCTAGAGCACAGGCTCCGTAGTTGTGCCAGGGAAGCCCGGTCCTGAGGATTTAAAGAGCCCCTGTGTGTACAGTGCTCAGCCCAGTGCCTGACACGTAACAAACACTCGATAAATACGACTAGCTAACAAGTGTACTTGATGACCGTAGTGGTCAAACAAGTAATCATTGAATGTTTGCTCCAAGTCAGGCCCTGAACTGAGGGCTGGGGACAACGGGGAGAGACGGATGACAGACACTGAACACACAAGTTATAGTCAGGAGGGGCGATGTCAGAGGAGGCAGGATGGCAGAGAGGTTAGTTAACACACAGGCAGGGTAGGATGAGGGCTGGAGAGCCAAGTGGCCTGTGATTGAATACTGGCTCTGTCCCTTTCCAGCCACGTCACCCTGGGTAGGAGACTGTCTCCCTGAACCCGCGTCCCCTTGTGGAAATAAGAGATTCTATTTCACTGGCTGGTGGTGAGCCGGGTATAAAGCACCTGCCGTAGCTCGAGGAGGAAGCCTTTCACTAGCTACATCACATGCAGCAGGAGGAAAAGCTTCCTGGAGAAGGGGGAGCGAAGCCGAGGCCTGAGGGACGAGCAGGGGTGAGCCAGGCAAAGGCTGGGGGGAGAACACGTCAGTCCTTGGGAAGGACAAAGGCTCTGAGGCAAGAGGAGACATCCTGGCACCCTGGAGACCACCTGGCTGTAGCACGTTAACCACAGCAGTTAACTAGGTGCCTCGGCGCCACACCACTGAACCTGCATGGCACCCAGGTGAAGCAGGCGCCGTGACCACACCTCCGTACCACACAGGTGGCCCCGAGGCTCAGAGGGGTTAGGTGACTTGGCCATGACCCAGGGAGATATGAGCAGTGATGTCAGCATATGAAGCCAGGCAGCCTGCCCACTACAGGGAAGCTGGAGAGAAGAGAGGGGTCCAGCCAGGGAAGGCTGTGTGGATGGTGCCAGTTAACCGAGTCCTCTGAAGCTAGGACAGCTGAGGCCAGCCAAGCCTGCTCGCTCTCTGGAGTCTGAGGCGCTCTGCCTCAAAGAGTGCAAAGCTGACCTTGGCTTTACTTAAAGCTCAGGAATGTCAGTGACCTAATGAGCAGCCTCCCCTTCCAGGGGGATCTGGCTGGGGAGGCCAGGGAAGTGTGGAGATGGATCAGGCTTTCTCTGGCCTCAGGGACCCGGGGGCTTTAGCAGCACTAAGCTCCCCCAGCCACTGAAGATGGGAAGCATCCTTTCCCTGCATCAGTCAAGGCCACAACAGATTCACTGTTCCTGAGGGAAAACAGCAGCCCCCATTTCTTGAGCCCTTACCGAGCACGTGGATATATGTGTAAGTGCTTCCTAAGAACTGTTTCCTTTAACCCTCACCGTATCTCTCTGAGGGAGGTACTGCTATTGTCCCTGTTTTACACATTGGGACCGGTCATGGGGTCAGGAAAGCTTCTCTGAGGAAGTGAACTCTCAGCCTGACACCTGAAGGACCATATCCCTACAAAGGCCTCCGGGTGGGAGGAGCTCATCCAAGGAAAGGGGAAAATGGCCAGTGGGGCTGAAGGGCAGTGAAGGGAGGGCATGATGGGGGCTGAGGCTGGCTCTTCCCACCCCCTCTTCCCACCAGCCCCAGGCAGAGGCTGATGATACACACCATGTCTGGACTAAGCAGGATGTTGCAAGACCTGAACCGAAGGCCTAGCCCTTCTCCTCCTGGCAGCCTGGTACTGTGGAAGGAGACTAGGCTTTGGAGTCTGGAGCTCCAAGTTCAGACCTCACCTCGCTGAGCTTCAGTCTCCTCCCCTATAATAGAAGAAAACTACCAGTACATACCTTGCAGTATGGCAGTATTAAATACAATAATGGTGTCAGTTGGCACTATAAATGATAAAGTGCTTCATTAAGACACTAGCCAAGGACTTGCCTGGTGGCGCAGTGGTTGAGAATCCGCCTGCCAATGCAGGGAACACGGGTTCGAGCCCTGGTCCGGGAAGATCCCACATGCTGTGGAGCAACTAAGCCCGTGCACCACAACTACTGAGCCTGCGCTCTAGAGCCTGCGTGTCACAACTACTGAGCCCACGAGCCACAACTACTGAAGCCCGCGCGCCTAAAGCCCTGCTCCGCAACAAGAGAAGCCACCGCAATGAGAAGCCCGTGCACTGCAATAAAGAGCAGCCCCCGCTCAACGCAATTAGAAAAAGCCCAACGCAGCCATAAATAAATAAATAAATTTATTTTAAAACATCAAATGAGAACTTCAATTCCTCTGTCACGCTAAGCCACATTTCAGGTGCTCAGTAGCCACGTGTGGCTAGTGGCTACTGTACTGGACAACATAGATATAGAACACTCCTATCATTACAAAAAGTTCTATTGACCAGATCAGGCTCAAAATCTTTGACTAAATGCTACTACTCCTTCCCTCCCCTCAAAAAAAAAATTTTTCCTTTTTAAATCTTAAGAAAAAAACAAGTGAAATACTTAAAAGTGGAGAAGAAAAAACAGGGACTCTAAATACATATACGCAAAACGTAGGGACTCTGAAAGACCTCCTGCTCCCCCCAATCCAACCCGCCAAAAAAAAAAAAAAAAAAAAGGTGGAGAAGTACGCGGGAAGGGCAGCAAGGAGACTGAGCCAGGAAGGAAGCAGATTTAATCAGTCATGAATGACCCTTCCCTACTCCAGTCCCAGTCCAGCCCACCCGCACCGCGCAGGCCCAACCAATGGGCTCTAGGGAGCTCAGCTGTGGGGAATCTGCTCCAAAAAAAAAAAAAAAAAAAAAAAAAAACACCTGACCGAGAACAGCCCAAAGGCAGGGACTCGCCCACCTCCATCTTGCTCCAGCAGCCCTTCGGAAGTTACCTGCTTCAACTCCCTTCCTAGGTGTCCCCATACCTCACTCCCAGCCCATCTTCTTGCCCCCGTTTCTCTCCCTAGCTAGAGCTTCTTCCCACAGATTCCGTCTTCCCTTCCCAATGGTTTGGGCATGAGATGGTCAGGCCCAACCCCACAAGATTTTGATAAGATTTCCCGCCAAGGCCCTCACCAATCCAGACCCTCCCAAGGTCACCTCCTTTCTTCTCCCCCATCTCCGAGGCCAGCTTCTGTCCCTTCCCTCCACCCTCACTTTCAACAGTGGCCAACATTCCCATTGCACTCGTCATACACCAGGTCCAGTTCTTAGCACTTTACACGTTTAATTTACACAACCCTATGACGTGGCCACTGTTGGCATTTTACAGAGCGGGAAATTAGGTCCAGAGAGGAGCAGTGCCTTGCCCAAAGCTACAGGGCTGGAAAGTGGCAGATGAGGGACACAGCACCACATGGTCTAGCTCCTGCGCCCATCTTCTTAACCACGACTCTCTTATATGCGAAATCTTAGTTCACAGCTTTTCTCAGCCCCTGGCCTCTCTCCTAAACAGCGGCTGCTAACTAGATTCCTGCTGTATGAACTGGCAATCAGCAGCATCAGGCTAACACTTTTGACAAGGAACAGGGCATTTCTCAAGTGTTTCTAAGAAATGTGGGCTAAGTGCTCTGTCTGGACCTCTCTCCCCCCGCCCCCGCTCCCACTCCCTCATTAATTCAACAAATATTTATTGATCATCTTCTCTGTACAGTCACCAAAACCAACAAGGCATTCCATCAGGGGGCACAGGATCAAACGACTTTTTCACGCAATTCATTTGAAAATCAGAGTTGGAGAAAAGGGCACCATAAAAGCCCCTGATGGGATACCTGATCTCTCTTTTCTCCTCCTTGAAGGGAGGTAGTCTTTACCGAGAACAAAGTCTCTCCCTTACAAAGGCAATTTTCTCCAACCCCTGAGAGAAAAGGTCACACCTCCCCCCCCCCCCACCTGTGTCCTCCAAGCGGCCTCCCCTGGGGAAGGGCGGCAACTAATAAGAAACTATCTGGCTCTCTCCAAGTTGTCTCTCTCCGTCAGGGTTACAAAGGAGCTGCCTGGCTTTTCTCCTCCTAAGGAACTGGAAGTTCTTCTCCTGGGTGTCCTCTCCAAGTGGTTCTCCCAGCCCTTGTCCCTTCTGTGACAGCCCTTCCTCCACTCCCTACAGGGACCCCCTCCCCCACTCTGAAGACAGCGTAAACATCCCTATACCTCCTTGGAGAAAACTTCCCGGTGTCCCAGGTACTCACTGATCTAGCCAGCCCACGAGCCCCTGGCCGCCGCAGGAGCAGGAGGCCAACCCGGCGCAAGCCTCGGCTTGACCCCCAAACCCTCGCCGCGGCAGCCGCCACCGCCATCTTGGCTAACAATCCCTCGCCGATCCGCCCCTCTCCTCGGCGAGCTTGGGGCTGCCCCTTCATAAGCCTGACGCAAATGCCAGCATCACCCTGACAAGAAACCACCTGCTACTAGTCCTGCGGCCTCTAGGAACATATGTTGGTGGATAAAAAAATCTAGCTTCCCCAAAATTACTCTGACCGCCTCATCGCCGTTGTTCCTGTAACAGGCAAAGAAGAGGGCAACCTGACCAGAGCCTCAGGGTTTCAGGGCCCGGGGACCTCGGGCAGGACATGTCAAGGCCTTCCCTCTCTTCTCTTCTGTCCAATGGCTTTCCTGGACTTTCGAGGCAGGAGTGGGAGGGATCAAATTGTTAGTAAACGCGGAGCCACGTGCGGGCGCCGATCCTGGAGAAACCTCCCCCCCCGCCCCCCGCGGATCGGCGCGTGCGCACTAGCTACGCAGTCTGTACGGAAGTGCGCGCTTCTGAGCGGAAGCGACAATCCCGGTTGCACGTGGGCTCCGGGGTGATGGAGGGGGCGACGCAGACTGAAACTAAGATCCGCGCTGAGTCTGGAATAGAGTCCGGCCCTCGGGGTCCCGGTTGTAGCCTCCGGCACTTTGCCTGCGAACAGAATTTGTTGTCCCGGCCCGATGGCTCGGCCTCTTTCCTGCAAGGTAGGAACTCACCGAGGTCGTATTCGTTTTAGGGCGCGGTTACAGTGTACTGTGCTAGCTGGTAAATATTCCTCCTGGACTGGTGCAATTCTTGCCGGGGTGGATACTACTGCATACGTCAGTAGACATATACCTCTCCCTCCAGACTAGCCGGGAGAAGCTATTTCCACTTCGGTAAGTACTCAGAATGAGAGAGGGGCAGACCTCTTCTTAAGAACGAATACTCCAGAATAGGAGAAATCTCCTTACCCAGGTGTCTCCCTTGACTAGGTTCCTCCCCCGCCTCCCACACACGCACCCTGCGTCCATACATCCCAGGGTGAGGCAAACCCCTTTGTTCGCATAAATACCCGTTAGACTGGCAAATCATCACTAGCGGTTTAATTACTCCCTGGACCCGTGGCAGATCTTCTACCGAAGTAGATACTTATCAGATTGAGGGTGATGTCCCCAGCCCCACGCCCACCCTTTGGGTAAATATCCCTTTGACTGGGATACACAACTCTTTCTATATCTCTAAGATTGGAGCAGGTCTTACCTATTAGGTAAATATCCCCCTACCCTAGCTAAATAATTCTCAGACTAGACTCACCTCCCTGACCCCGGGAAATATTCCTCTGGAGACAGGCCTAAGGATCACCCCCATAAATGCTTCAGGCCCTGCCTTAGGGCATTACCTCAGACCCAGGTACAGAACCTGCTTTCATTCATTCCTTCATTGAACACATGTTTTTTTGTGTTTTTTTTTTTTTGCGGTACGCGGGCCTCTCACTGTTGTGGCCTCTCCCGTTGCGGAGCACAGGCGCAGGCTCAGCGGCCATGGCTCACGGGCCCAGCCGCTCCGCGGCACGTGGGATCTTCCCGGACCGGGGCACGAACCCGTGTCCCCTGCATCGGCAGGCGGACTCTCAACCACTGCGCCACCAGGGAAGCCCGAACACATGTATTTTTGCTAACACTGAGAATACATGGATAAAAATTTTTATTTAATCCCTGCCCTAATGGAGTTTACATTCTCGTCAAAGAAACAGACAAAAGATAACTAAGTAGGGGCTTCCCTGGTGGCGCAGTGGTTGCGTGTCCGCCTGCCGATGCAGGGGAACCGGGTTCGCGCCCCAGTCCGGGAGGATCCCACATGCCGCGGAGCGGCTGGGCCCGTGAGCCATGGCCGCTGAGCCTGCGCGTCCGGAGCCTGTGCTCCGCAACGGGAAAAAGATAACTAAGTAAAATATATAGTAAAATGCTGTGGAGAAAAATATAGTAGGGAAGAGGACTAGGGTGTGCCAGAGAGGGTTGCAGTCTTAATTAGGATGGTAAGGAAAGGCCTCACTGAGATGGTACCTTTTGAATAAAAACCTAAAGATACGGGAGCAAACCCTAAAGAGATCAAGAGGAAAGCTTACCAAGCATTGGGAACCACAGGGGTAAAGGCCCTGAGGCCAAAACTTGCCTGGTGAGGAATAGTCAGGGGACAAGTGTGGCTGCAGCAGAGACAGGAGGCAGGAGGGAGGTAAGGAGGCCTGCCTGTCATGTAAGACCTAGTGATTGAGAATGGAGCCATGTGACATGATCTGAATATATATTAACAGAATCTGGCTGCACTGTTGAGGTTAGAGGGGGAAAGGGGGAGGCGAGGGTGGCTCAGACCAGAGTGGAAGCAGTGCAGGTGGTGAGATTCTGAAGGTAAAACTGACAGATTTTGCAGACGGTTTGGTTTGGGGATATGAAAAAAAGAGTCAGGGATAACGCGAAAATTTTTTTCCCATATCAGCTGTGCTGGGAGAAGATGAGTTCAGTTTGGAACGTTAAATTTACAATGCCTAGTAGACATCCCCGTGGCAATGTGGACTGGGCAGTAGGACATAGAAGTCTGGAATTTGGAATCCTTCGGCTATAAATGGTATTTCAAGCTACCGATTGGTAAATGGTTATTTCAAGCTACCGATTGGATGAGATCACCAAGAAAATTAGTATAGATGGAGAAGAGAAGCGGTTCCAGGACTAAGCCCTGGGTCTTCTAGCTTGTGCAGAGCTAGGAAAAGACACTGAGAAGGAGCAGCTAGTAAGGTAGGAGGAAAACCAAGAGAGGGCGGTGACCTGGAGCCCAGAGAAGAACGTGTTTGAGCTGTAAGGGCTAACCAACTGCATTAGTCCTACTGAGAGGCTGCATCACGTGAGGATGGACTAGACCTGTGGGTTGACAACTTGGACGTATGTCATTGGGGGCGTAGTCAAGAGCTGTTTTGGTGGAGGGATGGGGTCAAGGAGGAAAAGAAAGAGTCAGTGAATGGAGACAGCTCTTCAGGAGCTTTGCTGTAAGAGGATCAGATAAATGGGGCAGGAGTTAGATGGATGTGGGGTCCAGAGGGGAGGGACTCTTGTGCTCATGTGAACCACAGACAGCTCATCACAGGAAGGAAAGCCCCAGTGTGGATCTAGTTCTACTTGGATAATTTCCCCCTTCGGGTACATTCTCCTGGAGCCAAGAGAATCCCCTCCATTGTGTGGCAGCTCCTCCTCCCCAACCCCAAGGAAAAAAAGGCCTCTACCCGGGACCTCCCCAAGGCTTAGCTCTCTTGCTAAATGCAGATGCCTGGAGTTTCTTAGAGCTTAAGAAATAGTGAGCCCCTTTTGTGTTCTAAAACCCCAAAGCCCAGGACCCTGGAGCAGGGTCCTTTGCAGACCTTCAGAAGTGTGTCCCACATGCTTCTGGCCTCAGAATCTCTGATGAGGTTAAAAATGCAAAGCCTCAGAACCTACCCACTCCAACCAAGGCTGGCCCTCTACATTTTTGAATTAATTGCTCTGGTGATTCTGATTGCAGGCCAGTGTTTTGAAGCTTTGCTGGAGCTCCGTTTCTTCCCACTGCAGGTTGCAGGCCCAGCTACACAGTAGAATGGCCTGTGGAGCTCTGAGGCTGCTGGTGCCTGAGCCCCAACCCCCAGCAATGGAATTAGGCTCTCTGGGGGAGGGACCTGGGCATCAGTATCTTTTAAAGCTACGCAGTGAGTCCATTGTGCAGCCAGGGTTGAGAACTACTGCGTCATTAATCGTTATTTTTAACTGGAATAGAGTAGAAGATAGCAGAGTATATCAAAGCAATAACGGTAAGAGTTGTTTTGTGAGGCTTTTGTTCCATTTACATGCACACAGATTTGGGTGAGTTTTAGGTCCTGCTCTAAAATGTATTTCATATTGGGAGTTAGGGTCAGAAAAGTTTGCAAGCTGCTGCTGAGGTCCAGTCTCCTCATTCTGCAGATGGTGAAACTAAGGCCCAGAGAAGTGAGAAAAATCAGCTGAGGTTACAGAGCCAGGAGGAAATAAGCAGGTGTCAGGACCCACCCCCAGATATTTATCTCCTTCTCAGGTGTCCTGACTGCTGCAGAGTTTGGGGATGTGAGCCTGAGGGAAGAGAGCTGGGCTAAGGGAAGCTTTGGATGGAGAAGTTGGGACCAGCAGCAGTAAGAGGAAGACAGTTTCGCTCTCAGGAAGAACTTCCCATTAAAGGTTATAATAATAGCTAAAGTCTTTGGGGCACTCAGCACTCACAGGCACAGTCATAAGGGGTTTTCTTTTTATCTCATGTAATCCTCACAGCTGTGGGGGAGGTACTGTAGTTATCCCCATTTTACAGATGAGGAAGTAGAGGCAGAGGAATGAAGCAAGTGCTCAAAGAATCACTACCAACAAATGGTGGGCCACAGTGAGGGTGATGTGGGCGACCCTGGCCACCTGGCTCAGGGCCCACAACGTTAAGTGCCAGGAGTTGGGCCCCAGAGGCAGGGAAGATTTGGGTGAGGCCTCCCATGCTGTCTCCCCAGGGGATACCTCCGTCCTGGCAGGCGTGTACGGGCCAGCAGAGGTGAAAGTCAGCAAAGAGATCTTCAACAAGGCCACACTGGAGGTGACCCTGAGGCCGAAGATCGGTCTGCCTGGTAATTGAGCCTCTCGCCCGGTGTCTCCCTCACTGCCTTTCCTGGTCTCCACTCCCCCCGTCCCTCTCATCACCCCTCAGCTATTTCTTTCCTTTTTATTTATTTATTTATTTATTTTGGCTGTGCCGGGTCTCAGTTGCATCATACATCCTACGGGCTCTTAGTTGCGGCATGCATGCGGGATCTAGTTCCCCGACCAGGGATCGAACCTGGGCCCCCTGCATTGGGTGCGTGGAATCTTACCCACTGGACCACCAGGGAAGTCCTCTGCCCTCAGCTGTTCCTGTCTTTTTCTCCACCTCTCTGCTTCTGGGTCCCTGTTTCTGTCACTTTTCTCTCTTTCTCCCTGTCTCTCTCCATCTTCACTTTCCCCTCCTCTTTCCTGGCTGCATCTCTCCTCCTTTCCATTAACCCGTTTTTCCACTCTTACTCTGTCCCCCTCACTCCCCAGGGCTGGGCCCACTGGGATGGGGGTGGACAGCAGCACTGGACATGGGAGCTCAGAGGCTTTCCTCCCCAGGAGGCTCCCTTGGTGGGTGCTGGAAGTGGCAGGGGTCGTGTGGGTGGCAGTCAGGCCCTGCCTCCTTCCCACTGGGACTCCTCTGTCATCCATTCAGGGTCTTCCAGCAACCCGGACTGGGACTACAGGCCCTTTTCCAGAGGGCTTGGGTGGGGCATATGGAGGAAGGTGAGCCAGATGGAAGGGAAGAGCCTGACAACCCCACCCCACCCCTGATTTCCCCAGGCGTAGCGGAGAAGAGCCGGGAGCGGCTGATCAGAAACACGTGTGAAGCGGTGGTGCTGGGAGCTCTGCACCCCCGCACCTCTATAACCGTGGTGCTACAGGTCGTCAGTGATGCTGGCTCTGTATCCTTTCCCCCAGGCCACCTCCTCCAGGAAGTCCTCCAGAATCCAAAGCCTGTGCCAGTGACCTCAACTCTGACCCTGAGCTTGGATTTGAGGCTCAACACTGGGGGAGCCCTGAGCAGGTAGAACCTTAGGTTCAGCAGGTCAGCCTTCAAAGATCGCTGTGGTTTGGGTAGAGGTAGAGAAAGGTCGAGGCCAAGGACCAGAAACGGGCATTTCTAGACGGCTTTGCAGGTGCATGGCCCTGCGTTGGGCAGACACTTCACAGATGAGGGAAAAGAAGGACTATTGCGAACCCATTTCACAGATGGGAGGCAGTGGAGGGTCAGTGGCAGAGGTGGGACTGACTGATTGTGAAGCTGGGCCCTGGGGAGGAAAGACTTGAGGAAACTGAGGTGGGGCCAGCTGTCTGAGTGGGGCCTGTGCTCACCTTGCACTATGCCAGGGCCACACCTCTCCCCTGGACTGTGGGCTCCCTGAGGACACCGACCCCGCCCTCTGTCACCCTGCCCATCTATCGCCTGGTAGCACTGCATGCTCTAGATACCCCAGCTCCAGGCCTGGCTCTGCCACTGCCTACTTGTGTGATCTTGGAAGGCTTCTGCCCTCCGTTTCCCTGAAGGTGCATATCTGTTGAATATCATTATGATCCCTGCTTGAGGCTCAGAGGGAATACGTAACTTGCTCAAGGTCACACAGCTTAGAGGTGGCTAATTCAGGTCTGGAACCCAAGGATACTTGATCCCAGAACTACTCTGCCTTTCTGTGATCAATTAGTGACGTCTGCTACAGGCACTGGCAGGGTGAATGGAGGCATGGATATGTTCTGCTGACCAGCCCTCCAGTAGAAACTCTTAACCTGGGAATTCCCCGGCTGTCCAGTGGTTAGGACTCTGCTCTCTCACTGCTGAGAGCCTGGGTTCAATCCCTGGTTGGGGAACTAAGATCCCACAAGCCAATGGCCAAAAATAAGTAAATAAATAAAAATAAATAAAGAATTCATATCTGCTACAGGCACTGGCAGGGTGAATGGAGGCATGGATATGTTCTGCTGACCAGCCCTCCAGTAGAAACTCTTAACCTGGGAATTCCCCGGCTGTCCAGTGGTTAGGACTCTGCTCTCTCACTGCTGAGAGCCTGGGTTCAATCCCTGGTTGGGGAACTAAGATCCCACAAGCTTCACAGTGTGGCCAAAAAAAAGGAAGAAAAAAAAGAAACTCTTAACCACTGCCTGTGGCACTCAGCTCCTGGCCTGTTGCCTGAATGCCGCCTGCATGGCACTGGTGGACGCAGGTGTGCCCATGCGGGCCCTCTTCTGTGGGGTCACCTGTGCTCTGGACTCTGATGGGAACCTCCTGCTGGACCCCACAGCCAAGCAAGAAAAGGTAGGTATGAAGGGCAGGGTGGTAAAAGGCCTTGGGCAGACACTCTTCCTCTCCTCCTCTAGGCCTCACTTCTCCAAAACAGTTGGCTTGTACCACCTCAGTCTCAGCTGGCAAGCTCTGCCCTGTTCATCTGCGCAAGTGCTAGAAACCCAACTCTAACCTGCTGAAGCAAAAAGGGAATTGATTTTAAGAGGTTCAAAAACAAAAGCAAAGGAGGAAAGAGTTTTTTCTTCATTGGTTCAAGGTCACAGTGTGCTAGGGTTCTGGTTATTCCCAGTTATCTGCTCAGGACTATAACGGTCACATCCAGTCGGGAAAGCAGAAACCCCTTGGGGGATTTCAGACAGAATTTAATGCAGGGAACTAGTTATAACCATATTGGAAGAGCTGAAGGAGCAAAAGGGAAGAAGAGAGGACACCCAGAGATTAGAAGCCAGAAGCCAGCTCCTGCTCTGTACTGGTGGAGACACTGGCGCAGTCAGATCTAGATGCACAGAGATGGTCTGGCTTTGCCCTGGCTGCTGAAGTCCAGAACCCACCCCATCTCCATGCCTCCTGTGGCAGGTGATATACCCCAAACTCCTGCTGCAATGAGGACCAGGATGCTCTCTCCTCCCTCCCAGTCTCCCACCAGATTCCTGGTAGAACCTAACTGGCAGGGGAATCTGGGAAATATAGTTTGCTGGCTTCCAGCCCCAGGGGTACAGAGCACTGCAGGGAGATGGGAGGCACCGGGGAATGCCCGGCACTGTGGCTGCTGCCCCTGTGGTGCAGGATACTGTGCTCTGAAGCCCCTGTCGGAACCATGTGGTAGAATTTGGTATGGGTAGCGATTACTCAAGGAAGCAGGGAAGGGGTGGTATGTAGACGAAAAAGAAAAAACAATACACTTGATACGTGAGTGAAAAGCAAGCCCCCTCTTTGGGACCAGCTGAGATTGTGTCTGAGGAGAGAGTCCCAGGTCCCCCACCTTGTACCCTTCATCCCTAGGAGGCCCGGGCAGTCCTGACCTTTGCACTTGACAGCGTGGAACGGAAGCTGCTGATGTCCACCACCAAGGGGCTCTACTCTGATGCTGAGGTACCAGTGTGCAATTGGGGGTGAATGCCAGATCCTTCCCACCCACCTGACATGAGGTCCTGTCCCAATCCTAGGAAGATTAAGGAAGGCCCCGTCCTTGCATCCCTTCTGTAAATGGGAGTTTTCAAACTTTGCAGTTTTCAAACTTTGCATAGAAACCTTTGTGGGAATTTTAAAGGGAAGACCAATTTATGAGAAGAGGGGCACAGGTTGAAATCAAGAGATGGGGGCACCTGGAGGCCTCCCAGCTTCCAGCTCAGAGCTGTGCACCCCGGAACTCGGGGTGTCTGAAAAACAGAGTTTGGCACCTGTTGGGCCAAATGGTCTCCAAGAAGATTTCCCACCTGGCCCTCCTTTGAATCCAGGTATACAAGGCAGTAAAGATTTGGGGGTCTCAGGTTCCATGGCTTTTAAGACTATTTGGAGTCACAGGGCCTGTGGCTCTAAAATTCCAATCTGGCCCTGGAGCTCAACAAGGTTGGGGTCATGTCCAGGGGTCAGGATGCCTGATGCTTTTGGTCTGAGGGCCTGGAGCTGCTGGAACCTGACCCCTGAGGCCTTCCCCTTGAAGGAGCCCATGAAGTGGGGAAGAAGGAAATGCACAGGGAGTAATCCCTACTGGACCTGCCTCCCCTTGGGGGGCGGGGCTCCCGGTGAACAGGGAGGTGGGGCCCATCAGGCGGTGTGGGTGCAGGCCTGGGCCCGCAGCACTGAGCCCCTCTCCCTTCCCAGCTCCAGCAGTGCCTGGCTGCAGCCCAGGCTGCCTCCCAGCACGTCTTCCGCTTCTACCGGGAATCTCTGCAGAGGCGTTACTCCAAGAGCTGAGGCACGCTGGGGCAAGCTGCCCCTCCCACCGCCTCCAGCATCAGATAAACTGGTAGCCCAGCCCTGCTGAGAAAGTGGCTATAGCCAGCACCTGGGCCCGGGGGGGCACAGACCCCACCCCACCCCAGGAACACACTAGCAGGATGGTGCATTTATTGACTGAATCTACTCATTCTAATAGCCGGGTGAAGTGGGACTGCTGTTAGAGTGTGCAGGCCCTGCTGGGTGCTGAGGCCTCAGCAGTGAATGAGGCCCATGTCCCAGGTTCGAGGAGCAGTGACGTGATGGACAAATAAAATTGGTGTTTTTTGGATGGTGGATGCTATTTAAAAACAAACAGGGAAGACGGGTTTAGGTGAGTTGGGGGGAGGGCAGATTTAATACATCAGTCGGGGACACCTCCGTGGAGAGGGGAACATCTAAGGGAAGCCCAGGAGGAGGCCAGGAACTAACTCAGGGACTCATGGACATGTCGGGGGAGGGCCCCCTGGCAGAGATGGGCAGAGGTTCAAGGACCATCAAGGTGGCAAGTGTGGCTGGAGCAGAGGACTAAGGGGAGAGTAAGGAGATGGTCGGGGAGGCTGTGGGCTTTGTGGGCCTCGGAGGGGAATCTGGCTCTGAATGCTGCTTTTACCCACCTGACAACCCTGTGAGGTGTGGCTGTCGTTACAGTCTCTGTTTTAAGGTAAGGAAACAAGGGACTTCCCTGGTGGCGCAGTGGTTACGAATCCACCTGCCAATGCAGGGGACACGGGTTCGAGCCCTGGTCCAGGAAGATCCCACATGCCAAGGAGCACTTAAGCCCGTGCACCACAACTGCTGAACCTGTGCTCTAGAGCCCTCGAGCCACAACTACTGAGCCCACGTGCCACAGCTGCTGAGCCCACGTGCCACAGCTGCTGAGCCCACGCGCCACAGCTGCTGAGCCCACACGCCACAGCTGCTGAGCCCACGCACCTAGAGCCCGTGCTCCACAAGAGTATCCCCCGCTCGCCGCAACTAGAGAGAGCCTGCGTGCAGTAACGAAGACACAACACAGCCAAAAAAATAAAATTCAAGAAAGAAGAGAACAAGCTCAGAAGCCAGTTAACCGCCAGAGGTCACCAGCTAGTTAAGTGGTGGAGCACGGGTCCCACTCAAGAGTCCAGACCCAGGGACTTCCCTGGCTGTCCAGCAGTTAAGACTCCACGCGTCCACTGCAGGGGGCACGGCTTCGATCCATAGTTGGGGATCCCGCGTGCCACTTGGTGCGACCAACAAAAAATGTCCAGACCCAGAGCCCTCACTATGCAGACAAACACTGGAGGTGCCAGCACTTTCTGGACCTTGGGTCCCTGTCTGTGAAAGGAAGTGGCCAAGGCCTGTTGGTTCTCCTTCAGGGGTGATAGCACCCCCTAAGGGGCTTTTGGAAATGGGTGTATTTTCAGTTCTGATTTGACTGATTCCCACCCTCACATTCAGGGGGCAGGAGCCAAGATCACGGTAGCATCCAGCAAGGAATGACGTTCCCACAGGTGGGCCACGTGGCTGCCAGATCCTGTCTGCCACTGACGTTTAGGGTTTTATGACACGTCTGGGGGCCCTCTGCTGCACACGTCACGTGCTTAAACTGGCCCCACGGTGCCCACAATTGCCCCTTTGAGCAGGTGTCGTTTTCATCCCCAGTAACAGGAAGGAAATGCACAAATATCTTTAGCTTGAAATTACACTCCGTGAAGATGTGCAGGAGAGCACAAACGGAATAGTGCTTTCTTCTAGCAAGATTAAATGGCATTAAGTGGAATGAAAAAACTAAACCACTCTCACTTTATTACTTGGTAATATCAGGCTCCATTTACTGTACCTCTGATAAGCTCAGAACAGGGCTGTTTTGCTTGCCAGAGTGCCAGCACTTTGAGGCCTGAAGGCCCCGTCCCTCCCAATCTCAGGCTATGTGATGGGGCTGCCTCCTAGCCCTGGTGGGCCACTGAGAGGGTGCCTGGGCAAGAGGACCTTTGGGGTACCAGAGCTGCCTGCTCCATCCTCCTCCCCCACGAGGCGGAGCCTGTGCAGTGAAGCCAAGAGATGGGGAGACCAGACTATTTTATCTGAGGCCCTCAATCCAGTTCTCCCTCAGCTTCCCCTTCGTTGTGTAAGGCAGTCTGAGTTGGATTTCTGCCACTTGCCGTCGAAGGAGCTCTGGGGGAGGCTGCTGTTTACACTGTATGACACATTTAGTCTTCAGAACTGCTCCAGGTGTGGGAGAAATTAGTCCCATTTTGCAGATGAGGAAAAGTGAGGCTCAGAAGGAACGTGGGCAGAGGTTACACAGTGAACTTGGAGGAGGAAGGCCTTGGAACCTGGCTTTCTCTAATTCTCTACCTATCACCCACTTTGTGAAAAGAATATTCTGCAATTTGGAAGCCCTCCGAGCTTCCTCGGATTCCCTCTTCTCTGGCTCTGAGGTGTCCGGGAGCACCCCGGGGGGCAGCCTGACACTCTGGCCCGTCCCTTCCGCCTTCCCACACACACAGACACAGGTTTGGCGGCAGGAGTGTCTGGTGTTTAATCGCTGTTTGCGGCCTCCAGGAAGGGGGGTGGGGGGGAGGGGGAGAACCGACTCATTCCCCGTTTCTGGACGCTGCCGCCGCCGCCGCCGCCGCCTCATCCACCTGGATTCTCCACTCCGACCGCGGACGCGCTGGGCGGCCGGCCCCTGGGCTCACAGTGGGGACCGCAGGGGCAACTAGGGCGGGTCCCGGGAGGCGAGGTAGGCGGCCAGGGTCACCAGAGCGGCCGCGTACGTGCACACGCCCAGCCCGACGGCCAGGACCCCCAGCAGGAAGGCGCGGCGGGAGGCGGCCCCTGCCCCCTGGACGTCCCCCTCGGCCCAAGCCTTGTTGGTCTGTGGAGGCGTTGGGCAGCGGTGACTCAGGTATCCCCTCATCCCACCCTGCTTCCCGCAGCCCTCCCCCTCCCCCACCTAACACACCCATGTATTCATTCATATGTTCCAAAAACATAGGGAGCAGCTACTGTGGGTCAGGCACCGTTGGGCACTGGGGATACTGGGTGATTAATAAAAATATACATATATTACTATATGCCACAGTTCTAACTCGCTGAGCCTCACAATGACCCTGAGGCAGGAATTATTGATTCCCATTTTGCAGATGAGGAAAACGAGGCACCGGGAGTTTAACCGGCTTGTCCACAACCTTACCAGAGGGTGGCAGGCCTAGGATTGGAGCTCAGGTTCTTAACCATCACTCTGGGCTGCCCTCTGTGAAAAATGCCTCATTTTACCCCTGAATGTTTCTATGCAAATCCTTTTCTCCATCACTTTTTTTTTCCCCCCAAGCATGCCTCCTCTTTTTTTCTTTTCTTTCGAATGCATTTTTCTCTTCTATATCCAACCCCCTCCCAGCTGCACCCACAGACTGACCTTCTGGGCCAGGCAGAAGGCCGCAATGCCCACGGGCCAGAAACAGCACAGCATGGAGAAGACAGCCAAGCCGAGGTGGTCGTGGGGTAGGTGTGGGGACAGAAGGCCGCCCCCATCCCAACCCGAGTCACTGTCACTGGATGACACATCCTATGGGCAGGAGACAGCCTTAAGTGGTCATCTCCACCCATCTTCCTTGCCCCACTGCTCCACTCCCCATGCCCCCAAAGACACCAAGAGAGAAAAATGTTCCAAGAGGTAGGCTCTTGACTTGCCCACATCCTGGATCCCTCTGACGGGAAGCTCTGGACCCTGTCTCCAGAGAAAAGCCTCACCCACACTCAAAAGCTTTGAGTTCAGTTTCAAGGAGTTCACAGGTCCACTCATGGATACTACAGCTGCTTATAAGCTCTGAGTTAAAAACTGCTGAAGTGGAGACAGAAACCAATGGGGACTGGAACCTGCAAAAAGATGGCGATTAGGGGAGCCAGCTCTGGTGGCCTAAATTACTAGGACAAACCTGCCTGCTGAAGCTACAGGTTCTTGGTTAAAAATATATATTTTTTTAATCTTGCATCAAATATCTCACAAGACCTTAAGGAGTTACTGTAAAGCCAAAACTGAAGTGAAAATCAAAGTTAATTTAACAGAGAGGTCAAATAGAGAAGGCCCCTTCTGCCCTGCAGGCATTTACCAATCCCATTTACCAATCCCTGAATGAAAAATTAACCTTTCATTCAGACCTTGAACTAGATTAAAAATTATCTTTAACTGGTAGTACCCCCACACAGCTGACAAAAGCAAACCAAATCCTCTCCTGAGGAAGGTACTTTCGTTCTAGGCCTCATAACAATTTTTCAAATACAATGACCAGTATGCAGTCAAAGATAACCGGGCACACAGGAACCGTGGAGGAGAACTAGCAGAAATAATAAGGCCCTCAAAGTCTTCAAATAATGGGATTATTTGACACAAACCATGTCAAAGCGAAGCTTACTGCCGCAGTGTGGCAGACTGTGTTTCCAAAAATGGCCACACCCATCTCTCCCCTCCCTCCCACATGCTCTTCTTACTGTGTGACTGATAATCTTCTCATCAGGGGTGAGGTCTACGTCCACTTTCCTTGAGTTTGGGCAGGCTATGATTCATTTGTAATTGATAGAATGTGGTGGAAGTAATGCACCACGACTTGCAAGCATAAGTCAGAAAAGGTAAGGCAGCTTCTGCTTTGCTGAAACACTCCTGCTGGAGGCTGGAGGCACATAAGGAGTCTGGCTGCCCTGAAGCCGCCATGCTGTAAGCCCAAACCAGCCCACATGGGGAGACCCCTGCAGAAGCCCTGAGACTACATTAAGAGAGAGTTAGTCAACCAGACCCGAGCTGCTTCACACCCTGACTGTTCCAGCTCTAGCCACTGGCTGACCGCAACCTCATGAAAGACCCTGAGGCAGAACCACCCAAGTCCTTCCCAAGTTCCCAACCCATGGAAACCATGAGCCATGATAATGATTGTTGTTGTTTTAAGCTACTAAGCTTTGGGGTGATTTCTTATATGGCAATAGCAACTGGAAAACCATGTTTAGCAAATAAAAGACAAGCTTGACAATATGCACAAGGAATAAGAAATTATAAAAAATGACATTAATTGGAAAAAAGAGAGAGAGAGAGAGACCAGGGCAAACAGAGGCACAGAGATGCATCGGCTTTGGAAAGAGATGGATCCATAGAGAACAGGGGGGTCAGAAATCAGAGGGAAGACAGAGCCAAAGGGAACAAAGATGAGAGAAGAATCTGGAGAGAAAAAGGTAAAGAAGCCAGGGGGGATGGAGAACAGGAAAAACGACACCTGGAAACCCAGGAAGGCCACACGCAGTTGCGAAGTGAGACTCCAGGCCAGCAGCTGGCAGCTGGAGTTGGCCAGCAGCCTGCCGGATGTTGGCCACAGCTGGATTCACCTCCAGCCCCCTCCCCCAGCTCCCACTAAGGAGCCTACCTTAGTGGTCCTGCTCCTACCTCAAGGTCGGGGAGCCCTGGCTCCCCCAGTACAGCACTCACAGAAGGAAGAGATGGTGGCAGGAACTGCCAACCCCTCAGTGATTCTGCAAAGGCTGTCTCTCGAAAGGGAGGCACTGGCTCAGGCTCGCCAGGCTTCTGGGCAGGGGGCTCACCGCCTACACCCACCAGCAGAGGCTGTTGGAGCTCTGGAAGACGGGTTGTCCATGGCTGGGGAGAGGCTCCCAGAGGGGCTTCCTGGGGGTAGGGGAAAGAAAAAGACAAGTTGTAAAAGTCTCACGTTTGGGGCTTCCCTAGTGATGCAGTGGTTGAGGGGCCGCCTGCCGATGCAGGGGACACGGGTTCGTGCCCCGGTCCGGGAAGATCCCACATGCCGCGGAGCGGCTGGGCCCGTGAGCCATGGCAGCTGAGCCTGCGCGTCCGGAGCCTGTGCTCCGCAACGGGAGAGGCCACAACAGTGAGAGGCCCGCGTACCGCAAAAAAAAAGAAAAAAAAAAGCCTCACTTTTATCCTTCCCCTGACTCCTGGCTTTGGAGAGACTCCAGGCAGAGACTAGGTAGCTGAACCATCCTCAGACCCATTTTACAGATAGGAAAACCGAGGCCCAGAGAGTAACAGAGGTTGGTCCAAGTTGTGAAGAGAACTCAGGATTCTGGACATTCAGTTCCAGGCTTCTCTCTCCTCAGGCAAAAACCACACACCTGTTGCACATTTATTCCAAACCATGCCTTACACACTTACTTGGCCCATGAACTACACACCCATCCTGGGTTGACACTCTCATCCCTCTCCCCCACACCCATCCCCAATGATGCTTAGTTCACACACCGCCTGTGCTCCCAAGCCTGCACACTCTCAATACCCAGTCCCCTGCCACACATACCCATCCAGGCAAGCCCAAGCCCCACCTCCACCTGCGCACACTCACGTCCCAAGGGACTGTTTGCATACTTGCCCCAAACAACACGAGCTCCCAACGGTCTTACACACTCACCCCAAATAACTCCTTGCACATTCATCCTAATCCCCCCAGCATCAGATTCTCCCCAGAAGCACATATATGCACAGGCTTCCCACACATACAGCCTGGACACTCTCCCCAGTCCCCATCACTTCCCTTGCACATCTGCCCAAACACCCAGGGCCACACACCCCTCTCTTTCTCCACCCACATCCATGGCCCACACCCACCCGCTCCGCTGACACCTCCTGTTTTACCAGAATCCACCTTTGCACACTTCCCCCATAACACCACCAAACCACCACACAACTCAACCACGGAGACTATTCTTCTCGCTCTCACAATCCCCCTGCGGGGGTCCCCAAGTCTCCCGCCCTCAGTCCAAACCTGGCTTGAGCCGATTTCCTGGTCAAGGTTTTGCCTCCCTGTCCCCAGCGCCAGGACCCGGGAGAAGAGCGGTGCCCCCCCAGCCGCGCCCCTCACTCACCGCCCACGGCCATAGGCCGGGACCTCCTGGACTCTCCGCACCGACACCCTCCCCGATCCTGCCGCTCAGGGTCGGGGAACTCAGTGAGCCCCGCGCTCCTAGGCGTCTGGGCCTGGGGGCGCGGGGTCTGAGAGCTCCACTGCGCGCCCCTCTCAGCGCCCCGGGCCCGCGGCGCGCGCGGGGGCGGGGGTGGGGGCGGGGCGGTGGGCTCCCGGGCTCCGCCCT
>NW_021145522.1:21155-42052 GCF_002837175.3 Physeter macrocephalus
GGGCCTTGAAGGCCGACGTCAGCGCCCGGCGCTGGCCCTTGCCACCCCGGGTGCGGAGGGGCAGGCGGAGGTCTCCGAGGTCAGCGGGCCCTGACGTCCCGAACCCAGACCCAAACGCTGCAGGACGGAGGACGGGGCGCCCCGATTCTCCAGAGCCTTCCTGGCTTGGCCCTGCTTCCACCCCACTGCCCTCCCCCCTCCCCGACAGTAAAAACAGCAACCCCGGCTAACTGTGGGCACGGTTCTTAGTGCTTTACATATACACGTACACGTTTATTCCCGAGAACGACCTAAGAGGCGCTATCATTGATTGTCCTGTCGTGCCCAGGAGGAAATGGGCGCAGAGAGTTAGAACTTGCCTAAAAGCGTGCCGCCGGGTCACTGAGTGCAGACTACGCCCGGCGCGGGGGTTAGATACCCTACGTTCAGCAACGCACGGACTCCTCTCAGTAGCTCTATTTCTACCCCTATTAGGCAGTTAAGGAAACTGAGGCTCAGAGATGTGTGCTCACTTGGCCAAGGTAAACAACTGGGACTAGGACCGACCCGCAGATTGTAACCCAGGGCTGTATTTCTTGCCGGCCCAAGTGGAGGGGAGAAAGCAGAGGCAGAAGGTGCGGCGGGGGCTTCCAGAGAAAGGGGCAGTGCTGGGAGTGGGCCAGGGATGGCGTGCTGCTTAGCAGGTGGTACAGGTGGTGGGTTATGAGTTAGTGGTTGGACCCACACAGACCTGAGTTCCTTTCCAGGCTCTTCAAAGCACTCGCTGTGTGACCTCTGGATAATGGCATCACCTCTCTGAACCCCAATCTCTTCATCTGTGAAATAGGGTAAATACCCCCTGCCTCTTAGATGTGATAACATATATAAAGCACTTAGATTAGGTGCCATAACAAATGTCCAACATTTGCCCCAAACTAGGCACTCTGAACGTGTTTGATGGTGTTTAGGAATATAATTATTTACATCCGTCTAATTAAGGACTCTTCTCGCCCAGCAGTCCTCCACCTCCTTCAGGGAGGCCACCCAGCTTGCACTGGCTTCTCTTTCTCGGAAGCCCTCCATCTCACCAGTCCCAGACAGCCAAACTGGAGTATTCCCTTCCTGATAGGGGGCAGGCCAGCGTTCCCTCGCTCCAGGGCTCTGGGGCTCCGTGCCAAGAATCCAGACGCTGGAGCTGGTACAGGCCCCACTCCTGGGGAGAACAGACGGTGTCTGGAAGTGACGTTGGCTCAGCCAGAGTTTCCGGCAGACAACAGGCAGGGAGACCCACAGGAGCACAGATGAGAAGGAGAGGGGGCAGAACTGTTTTATGGGGAGAGACCCCCTTGTTACTCTGTATCTGCTTAACCTCGCTCTTATCACTATGAAACATATTACATATTTCTGCTGGTTTGAATCTTCCCACCAGTGCCAGCTCCAGCTCGGCTGGGATTTGATGTCTTTTGTTTACTGCTGTGCCTCAGGGCCTAGAACAGTGCCTGGCCCCAAGCAGGGCTTTGATACATATTTGTGGGGTGAGGGCATGAATTCCCACCAGCCTCAGTTTTTTACCAAATCCCTGAGCAATGTGGGTCCCTTCGACCCCCTAGGCCACCGTAGAGATTTATTCACTTCCAGTAGATCTCTCTGGCCACCATCAGCCTCGTACAGTCTCCCCACCCCTTCCAGGATTTCACTAGAGGCCCAGGCCTCTTGGGGTTTGTGATGGTCCTGGAATATTAAACACAAAATTCCAGCCAGGATCATCAACAGAAGCCTAAACCACTGAGTGAAAGTTTGATGAGGAACAGGATATTTATTCAGTCTCAAAGTATCCTCCCACAGATTACTTATTAATTACAAAGGGAAAAAAATAGTATTAACGGACAACACCAGCAGACACCACCTAACACCAGGTGACAGAAGTTAACATCACCAGTATCGGGACAAATGAACATTGTGTGCCTCCTGATATGCACTGAAAAGGACACAACGTCATTTCTGTGATGTTTTTCTGCCAAAAATGCATCATCCGAATTGAATCATGAGAAAACATGGGACAAAGCCCAACTGAGGGACACTCTATAAAGTAACTTGGTCTGTACACTTTAAAAACGTCAGTGTCATGAAAACCAAAACAATAACAAAAATTTAAAAGCTGGCAGCCGGTTCTAGATTAAAGGTGACTAAAGAAACATGACAACTAAACAAAGTGTGATCCCGGATGGAAAGCAGATGGTGACAGGTATGTTATTGGGACAATGGGAGAAATTTGAACATAAACTATAAATTAGATGATAGTTTTCTATCAATCTTAAACTGATACTTGGGGAAATGTTAAATTAGTATTATGGTTATATAGGAGAATCCCCTTGTTCTTAGGAGAATTTTACTAATATAAGATTATGAATTATATTTACGAATATAATATATTTGCATATGTGTGTGTATATGTGTGTGTGTGTGTGTGTGTATGCAGAAAAGCAAGCAAAAGAACTGAACAAAACTTCACAGAAAGAGGAAATCCAAGGGAGAGATGAACATTTTAAAAGTTACTCAACTGATCATCAGGGAAATTCAAATTAAAATCACCGTGCGATACCAATATACACCCACCAGAATGGCTAAATGAAAGAAGACACCACCAGGAAGTGTCGGTGAGGATATAGAGTGGGGAAACTCTCATACACTGCTGGTGGGTATCCAAATTGGTCCAACCACTAGGAAAACTGTTGGGCAGTTTCTACTGTAGCTGAACGTATCCTATGACCCAGCAATTCCAGTCCAATCAGATATGAACATATGTCCACCAAAAAACAAATTCCCATCAACAGATGGATAAAGTGTAGCATCTTCACACAGAGGAAACTATATAGCAATGAGAATGAAAGAGCTACAGCCACATGCAATAGCATGGGATGAATTTCACAAACAAAACACTGAGCAAAAGACAGCAGACACAAAACAATGCATATTGCAAGATTTCATTTATATAAAGTACGAAAACAGGCAAAATTAATCTATATTGTTAGAAGTCCAGTTAGTGGTTTCCTTTGGGGGCATCCTGGAAGAGGCATGAAGGGCATCCTGGAGGGGCTGGTCATGTTCTTTTCATGAGCTGAGTTCTGGTTACCAGGTGTGTTCAGTTTATGAAATTTAATTCAGCTGTTCACTTATGATTTGTGCACTTTTCTGTACACTTCAAAACATTTATTTTTGAAAAAGAGCAAGTTAGATCTAAAGATATGGATAACTTTCCAAGATGTATCACTGAGTGAAAAATGCAAGATGTGGGAATTCCCTGGTGGTCCAGTGGTTAGGACTCAGCGCTTTCACTGCCGAGGGCCTGGGTTCAATCGCTGTCAGGGAACTAAGATCCCACAAGCTGCACAGCGCCGCCAAAAAAACAAAAAAAGCAAGATGTAAAAGAATATGAACAGTCACTCAGTTAATCAGTACAGCACTTCCTCAAAAAATTAAAAATAGAATTATCATATGACTCAGCAATTCCACTTCTGAGTGTACACCCAAAAGAACTGAAATCAGGGTCTTTTTTTAAAAAAATAAATTTAATAAATTCTTAAAATAAATTTATTTATTTATTTTTGGCTGTGTTGGGTCTTTGTTGCTGTGTGCGGGCTTTCCCTAGTTGTGGTGAGAGGGGGCTACTCTTCATTGCAGTGCGCGTGCTTCTCACTGTGGTGGCTTCTCTTGTTGCGGAGGTGGGCTCTAGGCGCACAGGCTTCAGTAGTTGTGGCATGCAGGTTCAGTAGTTGTGGCACGTGGGCTTCAGTAGTTGTGGCACGCGGGCTCTAGAATGCAGGCTCAGTAATTGTGGTGCACGGGCTTAGTTACTCTGCGGCATGTGGCATCTTCCCAGACCAGGGATAGAACCCGTGTCCCCTGCATTGGCAGACGGATTCTTAACCACTGCACCACCAGGGAAGTCCTGAAAGCAGGGTCTTGAAGAGATGTGTGTACACCCATGTTCATAGCAGAGTTATTCACAATAGCCAAAAGGTGGAAGCAACCCAACTGTACATCGACAGATGAATGGATAAAGCAAATGGGGTGTATATATAAAATGGGATATTATTTAGCCTTAAAAAAGAAGGAAATTCTTTGATGACCATTTTGTAATGTATAGAAATACTGAATCATTATGTTGTGCACCTGGAACTAACATGGTGTTGTAGGTCAATTATACTTCAAAATAAATAAATAAATAAATAATTGCCATATAATTAAAAAACAAAAGAAGGACATTCTGCCATGCACTACAGCATGGATGATCCTTGAGGACATTATGCTAAATTATTCTAAATGAAATAAGCCAGTAATAAAAGGACAAATAATGATTCTACACAGACGGGGCACCTAGAGTAGTCAAATTCATAGAAATAGAAAGTAAATAGGTGGTTTCCAGGGGCCAGAGGAAGGGAGGGATGGGGAGTTTTTGTTTAATGGGTACAGAGTTTCAGTTTTGCAAGATGAAAGGAGTTCTAGAGATTGGTTGCACAATTATGTGAATGTACTTAATGCCACGGAACTGTACACGTAAAGATGGTTAAAATGGTAAATTTTATGTTACGTGTATTTTATCACAATTTAAAAAACTTTAAGAATAAAAAGTACAGGGACTTCCCTGGTGGCGCAGTGGTTAAGAATCCGCCTGCCAATGCAGGGGATATGGGTTCCAGCCCTGGTCTGGGAAGATGCCACATGCCGCGGAGCAACTAAGCCCGTGCCCCACAACTACTGAGCCTGCGCTCTACAGCCTGTGAGCCACAACTACTGAAGCCCGCGCGTCTAGAGCCCACGCTCCGCAACAAGAGAAGCCACCACAATGAGAGGCCCGCGCGCCGCAACGGAGAGTAGCCCCCACTCACCGCAACTAGAGAAAGCCCGCGTGCAGCAACGAAGACCCAACACAGCCAAAAATAAATAATTAAGATAAATAATTTTTTTTAAAAAGAAAAGTACATAAATATTCAGTGTGCGTCTCGTAAAAAAAAAGTAAAATATGCTATTTCAGTAACAACAACATAAACAATAAAAAACATCCATAATAACAAACATTTATAGTGCTTCTTATGTGCCAGGCACTGCCCTAATTTCATTAGGCATTTGTATTCGTTATTATTGCTGCATAACAAATTATCCCCCAAAACTTAGTGGCTTAAAACAACAACATTATCCCGTGTGGCGCAGTGGTTAAGAATCCTCCTACTAATGCAGGGGATAGGGGTTCGATCCCTGGTCCGGGAAGATCCCACATGCCGCGGAGCGACTAAGCCTGTGTGCCACAACTACTGAGCCTGCGCTCTAGAGCCCGCGAGCCACAGCTACTGAAGCCTGCACGCCCTAGAGCCCATGCTCCACAACAGGAGAAGCCACCTCTTGCCGCAACTAGAGAAAGCCCGCGTGCAGCAACGAAGCCCTGACACAGCCAAAAATAATAAATAAATAAATAAACAAACTTTACCATCAGACAGTTTCTGTTGGTCAGGAATCTGTTGACGGCTTACCTGGCTGGTTCTCGCTCAGGGTGTCGTGAAGCTACAGTCAGCATGTTGGCCAGGTGCAACAGTCACTGGAAGATTTGATGTGGCTGAAAGATGTCCTTCCAAGATGGGTCACTCACATGGTGCTGGTTTGTTGGCATGGGGCCTTGGTTGTTCTCCATTTGGGTCTCTCCTCTGGCTGCTTCACTGCTGTCACAAATGGTGGCTGGTCTCTCTCAAAGTGAGCCATTCAATAGAGAGATGGATGAGGAAGCCTCAATGCCTTTTATGGCTTAGTCTAAGAAGTCACACAGCAACACTTCTACCATATTCTGCTGGTTAGAAGCAAGTTACAAAGTGCAGCCTATACTCAAGAGGAGGGAAATTAGACTGCGCCTAGTGAAAGAAGGAGTGTCAAAGAATCTGTGGACATATTTTAAAACAGCTTCATACATTCATTAAATCCTGACAATAATCTAACAAGGTGGGTACCATCACTCATTCTCACGTTACAGATGAGGAAACTAAGGTACAGAGAGGCTAAAGGTCACACAGAGAGCCAGAGCTAAGACTTAAATCCAGGTAGTTGAACTGGGAAGCATTTTCTTAATCACTAATGTCAACCAGTGGGAAAGAAACCAACTGAAGAAAAAAATATTTAAGAAGGAGCATTGTATGAGACTTTTGTTTGTTTTTTGGCCATGCCACGTGGTATGCAGGATCTTAGTTCCCCAACAAGGGATCGAACCCCATGGCCGCTGAAGTGGAAGCGCGGAGTCTTATCCGCTAGACCGCCAGGGAAGTCCCATGTATGGAACTCTGATGACTGGTTGGACGTGGTAAGTGATGGAGTTGAGGATGACACCAATAACCTCCATATTCCTTTGATACTGGGAGATGTGTATACAAAAGAGGCAGGACAGCAGGAAGTTAAGAACATAAGGTGTGGGGACGGAGTGAGCCAGAACTATAATCAATTTGGGTTTTTTTAAAATAAATTTATTTATTTATTTTATTTTTGGCTGCGTTGGGTCTTCGTTGCTGCGCGCGGGCTTTCTCTAGTTGCTGCGAGCGCGGGTTACTCTTCGTTGCGGCGCGCCGGCTTCTCATCGCTTCTCTTGTTGCCGAGCTCAGGCTCTAGGCACACGCGGGCTTCAGTGGTTCTGGCTCAAGGGCTCTAGAGCGCAGGCTCAGTAGTTGTGGTGCAGGAGCTTAGTTGCTCCGCGGCATGTGGGATATTCCTGGACCAGGGCTTGAACCCGTGTCCCCTGCAGGCGGATTCTTAACCACTGCGCCACCAGGGAAGCCCATCAATTTGGTTTAAGGCAAACGATTTTCCCCTAATTTCTTCATCTTAAATAAGGCTGATAATTATCCACCCTGTGGGATATCTGTGAGGATTAAAGGCGATCATGCATGCAAAACAATCAGTTTACAGCGGCTGGCACGGAGAAATCACTAGATAAATGGTAGCTTTCAAATATACCTATTAGTGAAATATTATTGAATTGTATAGCTATTGAATTATTTTATCTATATAAATACTATCCTATTGAAACGTTGCCCTCTCCCTATAACTTTCAGCTGGTGACTCTAACTTTTGCAGAAGTAGAGGAGTAAGTTCCTTTTGGACTCCCGGTCTGGGCTGGAGGAATAAGGCACGAACTACAATGGGGAAGGCACCGGCTCAGGAAATCAGAATGTGTGAGTGCCTCTGACTCAGTCATTCCCCTTGTGTCCATTACATGGATGCGATAACTGAGACCTAGAGCTGTGCAAGGTCACAAGTTACTGACAGAGTCCAGTCTTCAAAAACAGGATTTTTTGCAGATAAAGAGGCCTCAGTTCCTCATTTCTCCTACCCCTTCCCCCAACCCATCCCCTGCTTGCTCAGAATCAGCACTAACAGTGAAGGAAGTTGAATTTATCAGTTCTTGAGGAGCTTGGAGGAATTCTAAAACGGAACCCCCCTCCCCAACTTCTCTGAAGGAGGTTTTTTGTTTTTCCAGTTATGAGGCAGGGGGTTGCACACAATGACGTGAGGGAGATTTCCCCCCTGGCTCTGGCTCAAGTCTCTGACATGTGGCCCCGGTTGAGAGAGAGTTTTAGGGGGCACGGGACATCGATGGATTTGCTTACTCTGTTATGAGAGTATCTGGTGCCCAAACTTCCTCATCCACGCTCAAGATGGCCACATAAGGCCACGCCGCAAATGGCTGAACCGTGGTTCGCGGTTGGAGAGACGCCTTTCCCAAAATGGAGAGGGGGGAGAGAAAGTGTCCATCACAGGTTATCCCCGCCCCCCACAGATTGCTAGGGCCAATTAGCGACCCGCAGGGCGGGGACAAGGCCAGGGGAGGAGGCTGCCGTTGCCCCAGCAACAACCAGGGAGCCGGGAGGCGGGCGCGGCTTCGGAGGGATCGGCGTCTCAGCAATCTTGCTGCCGGGAAGGTCCTGGGCGAGGCGCGAGCTAGGCCTGGGAAGTCAGCGCCTGCGGAGAGAGGGACAGGTCAGGTCCATGAACTCCAATCCCCGCTTTCGCCTCTCCTAACCGTTAGACGCTCTGAGGTAGGACTAACGCATGCGCAGGCTCAGAGGTGGAGCTGAGGTGCCGTGCACTTAAAACGCATGCGCCTCATGGCGGTGGGGGGGCGGAAATCTGACCCGAGGAGGCGGTGCTTTTGTGTTGTGGGCGGAGCCATGTGCCCCTGGGGCGGGACTTTCCGCTGCATTGAGCAGGATGAAAAGGTTATTTTAGAGGCAGGCAGAGTTAGATGCCAGCTTCTTGGAGCGTCCGTTTCTCGCCCCTCATTTTTCTGCGGCTCTCCTGGAGAGGCAGTTAGTATGGTTAAGACCGCAGCCTCAGTGGCTTGACGAAGCTAGCTTGGAATCCCAAGTACTGCTCCTTACTTGGTGGGCCTCAGTTTTCCCATCTATTAGGTGGAGATAATTGTACACTTTTCTCATAAGGCTGTGATTATATTTTCCCCCCTCAGGGCCATGGCTGAGGTGCACGTGATTGGGCAGATCATGGGGGCCACCGGTTTCTCGGAAAGTAGCCTCTTCTGCAAGTGGGGCATCCACACAGGTATTCCCGGGCATGGTTCATTTCCCCACCAACACCCCGCAGCCTAGACGCCTCCACCTACTTTCCTTGATCCCCTGACCTCAGTGCCTGATCCTCAGCTTCCATGGGCTCTCAGGACTCCTAACCCTGACCACGCTTTGTTCATGTGAGTCTCAGGCTCCCTTCTTATTGTCCCTTCCCATCGCATCTCTGGGGACTCAGACTCCCACTCTCTCAACACACATTCCCTAAGGATATGAGACTATAGGCTGGACCCACCCAGCTACCCCCAACACACACTCCCAGTCCTCAAAACACTTGACGGTGGTAACGACACTGCTTGGACTTCATTCACTGTCTTAGGGGGTGCTCTGGGTGCCTCCCCCATCTTAACTCTTTGCTTAACCATCTCCATTTATTGAGCTGTTAATGTAAAATGGAAGTTTCCATCTTGAAATGAAGAGGAGGGGCCACCCTCCTGTATTCATATTTCTCTGTGAGAATGTAGGAACCCTGTTCTGACTGTCATCCAAGTCCATCCACACAGGCCCAGGAGGGACCTTGGAGGTCTCAATTTTCATGCCTCTCCATCAGAGGCAGTATAGTGTGGTGGATGGTGTGATGGCTAGGGCCACAGGCCACCAGGTCTGGGCTCAAATATGAACTCCCTTGCCTACTGATTGGGCGCCTTTGGACTTGACCTCTCTGAGCCTGTTTCCTTGTCTGAAAATGAAGCTAATAGCAGCTGAGGCAGCAGAGTGCTGAGGTTAAGAGCACAGTCTGCCTGGGTTTCAAAACCAGCTCTTGCTTATTAATTATGTGACCCTGGCCACTTGTCTTTGCCTCGATTTCCCTGTCTATAAAACGGGAATAATAACACTATTTACCTCATGGGGTTGTTGTGAGGACTAAATGAATATCAATAGCACTTAGAAGAGGGCCTAGACTTGTAAGTCCTCAGTAAGTGTTTGCCTGGCTTGTGTAAAAATTGGATGGGCTCTTGTTCGTAAAGCCCTAGGTATGTTGCCTGGCACAGATAAATGCCCAAGAAATGAGTGTGGCCACTGCCATCATCATCTTTTCAGGCCTGGGGTTCTTTGCGATTTCACTGGTGGGTAGGTTGGTGGTTGAGATTCCCTGGGAAATTGGGATCCTCCAGCTGAGCAAATAAGAGGCAAGGCCTGGAATCAGACTTGGTTTCCAGTACCCTTCCGCTCACTTGCTCTGTGACCTGGCAAGTGCTATTCCCTCTCGCAGCCTCAGTTTTCTTATCTGTAAAGTGTGACTATTTGTCCTTTATAGGGGTGTTAGGAAGTCTTGTATGTGAGGATCCTGACTCAAGGCTTGGTGCTTTCCTCACCTGGCCCGCAAGGGAGCAGTAACCAACATGATTTTTATTATTTCAGGGGGCTGTTGGTCAGGGAGAAGGGGGGTAGGGGGCAGTTAATCCAATAGAGAGCCAAGGCGAGTCAGATAAAGGGCTTGGTCTCTGCCGTCAGTCAGAGCTCCATTTGAGGGATTTCCCCTGGCGGTCCAGTGGTTAAGACTCCGAGCTTCCCCTGCGCCTGCAGGGGACACGGGTTCAATCCCTGGTCGGGGAACTAAGATTCCACGTGTGGTGTGGCACGGCCAAAAAGAACAAATAATGAAAACCTAAAAACGAAAGCAGAGCTCCATTTGAATCAGCTCCACCATGGGACCTTGGTCTGCTGCGGTCCTGCTGTAGCCCCAGCATGGAGAACAGTGCTTGGCACAGAGTAGGTGTTCAGTAAAGGTTTGTGGAATGAAAGGTAAAGGTTTCTTTACCTGTAAAATGGGGATTGTATTAGCCCCCACCTCCTAGGGTCATTTATTTGTCCAACAAACATTTACTGAACACCTTCTGTGTACCAAGATCTGGGTTTGAGGTTCTAGGGATCAAGTAGTTTACAACATCCCTGCTGTCTTGGGGCTCACAGCAGGGGAGAGAGAAAAGAAATAAGCAGGTAAAGACGTGAGTGCAATGATTACAGATAGTGTACTACGTACTAGGAAGAAATGAGATGAGAGATGATGGGAGAGGGAGTGGTTAGTTTTGGGATAGGAGGGTGAGGGAGAACCCCTCTGTGAAAGTGGCACTTGAGCTGATCCCTTAAGGATGAAAAAAAGCCAGGCATGGGGACATCCAGGAGCAGAGTTTTCTAGGCAGAGGGAACAGCCAGTGCAAAGGCCCTGAGGAGGGGAAAAAAATAGGACCAGTGAGGCTAGAGGGTGGTGAGGAATGGGGAAAGTGATGGGAGATGAGTTCAGGAAGGGGTTGGGGGTGGGGCACAGGCCAGGCCATGTAAGGCCTTGTAGACTCTCCTCCTGTGGAGGAGAGTCTGTAAACTGGGGGTGGGGCGGGGATTAAGAGTCCCAGAGGGTGGATTAAATGAATTCATTACTAAAGCGCTTAGCACAGCGTCTGGCGTTTAGTAAGCAGTCGGTGCATTTTTGCTATTATTATCACCCTCAGTAGGATTGCTATTATGACGTACCGTTCACGATTTGCTCTGTGCTTCTGCTTGTGAAGGACCGCCTTGGCTCCATCTCAGTCCTTGGACTAGGCCTCTAAACGTGGAGTGAGAATAGTAGTAAAATGATCCCCAGCGCTCATCCAGCACTCACTGTGCCCCAGACACTGTTCTCAGTGCCTCGTGTGTATTAACTCATTTAATCTTCTCACGAGCCTGGGAGGAATGCATTATTATTACACCCACCTTACAGATGGGAAGACGGAGGCAGAGAAAGGTAACTGGCCCAAGGTTGCATGGGCAGGAAGAAATAGTGCCAGGATTTGAACCCAGACATTTGGCTCCAGGGTCCATGCTTTGCAACCCTCTGCTCCCCAATGCCAGGGAGAAATGGGGTCCTACAGCCACAGTGGGATCCCCTTCCTGATGGCTGCCTCCCACCCCACCCTGCCTCATCCGTGTCCTGGCTCTCACCGCAGGGGCAGCATGGAAGCTCCTGTCAGGCGTGCGGGAGGGCCAAACACAGGTGGACACTCCCCAGATAGGGGACATGGCCTACTGGTCCCATCCCATCGACCTGCACTTCGCCACCAAAGGCCTACAAGGTGAGATCCCGGCCTGGGCCCCAGGCTAGACTAAGGGGAGGTGGGTTAGCGGCACTCAGTTCTGCGGGGACTGCAAACATCAAGTGCTGTTCCTGCTCCCGTGCCCTTTGGGTCCCTTTCCTGACCAGGTTTGGCCCTGGAGAGGGTGAGCTGAGGCCTCCCCAGGCCGGCTCTAGAGTGCGTTAGGAGTAGGGCAGAGGCCAGGGGTGGACGGGGCAAGGTCAAGGGGAGGGCCACGGGGAGAGGGAGGTGGCTTTCACAGAGACAAAGCAAGAGAGTCTTCAATCAGCAGGAAGCCGGGAGGGGTTATGAGAGAGAGAGGTGAGGGCTGGTGGCTATTCTGCAGGTAGGGCTCCTCAGCTGATCAGAGGGGAAATTAATACGTGGGGGAGGAGGGGTATCAGAAAACCTCTGCTGGCAGAAAATTTGGGTCATTAAAGAGGGGTGGATTCCAGGAAATAGCCTAGGTAAATATGCCATATATTTCTACCATATAAATAATAGTTACTGAGTGTCTGCCCTGTGTCAGGTGATGCCAGGGAGATATCAGTGATTGAGACAGCTCCCCAGCCCTGTCCCCACACAGTTCATCATCCCTTGGGAGAGACAGAGCTGCCCTCAGACAGTGGTAACCCAGAGTGGGCAGGACTGGGATGGGGGATCTTGAAGGGCTATGGGAGGCCAGCGGAGGTGCCTGACCCTGCTGGGGAGTTCAGGGAGGGCTTCCTGGCAGAGGGGGATGTTTGAGCTTTGCTGTGAAAGGACAGTAGGAGCTATTAAAACAGAAAGGTGAAAGAGGGTTCTGGGCAGAAAGCCATGTGTGGAAGCCTCAAGGGGGAAAGTGAGCCAGGGGCATTTGGAGGACCGAGGGAGAGCAGGAGGACTGCAGGGGGTGAGGTGGCAGGGGACAGGGGACAGGCCATTGCAAGGCCTTGAATGCCAGGCTGCAGAGTGGAGGCCATATTCCTGAAGGCACTGGGGAGCCAGAGCAGGCGACTGACAAGTCAGGTTTTGCTTTTAAGAGATCCCTCTGGCTGTCTTGTGGGTGATGGATTGGAAGGTGAGGCAGGCAACAGTCCTTTCAGCTCTTAAGGACCCCGAGTCTCTGAATGTGGGCATCATCCTTGCTTCCTCTTTTCTCATACCACCCCCCCCCCCCCACCAATTCTGTCCATCAGGAAATCCCATTAGCTCCACCTTTGAAATGCATCCTAAATCCCACCACTCCCCCTACCCTCTTCCCAGCAGCCTGATCTGTCCACCCTCTCCTCTCACTGGGCTACTACAGTAGCCTCTTTACTGGTATTCCCACCTCAGCCCCATTATTCTGTCCCCCTGTGAACACCTAAGTTAGGTAACATTCCTCCTCTGCTCAGAACCCTCTATGGTCCCCATCTCCCTCAGGGTAAAAGGCAAAACCTTACCATGGATCACAAGGCCCTGCTCAATCTGATTCTGTCACCTCCTCCCCCTCTGCCCCATCTCACTTTCCTTCAGCCACATCGGCCCCACCAGGCAGCTCCCACCTCAGGGCTTTTGCACTAGCTATTCCCTCTGCTGGGAGCGCTCTTCCCTAGATATCCACATAGCCCCCACTCCCTCTCCTCCTTTAAGCATTCACTCAGATGTCACCTTCTCAGGAAGGTTTTGCTTGATCACCCCCTTTCTAAAACTGCATGCCAGGACTTCCCTGGTGGCCCAGTGGTTAAGACTCCATGCTCCCACTGCAGGGGGCCCGGGTTTGATCCCTGGTCAGGGAACTAGATCCCACATGCATGCCGCAACTAAGAGTTCGCATGCCACAACTAAGGAGCCTGCCTGCTGCAACTAAGACCCAGTGCAACCAACTAAATAAATGTTTTTTAAAAAGAAAAAAAGAAAAACTGCATGCCTACACCCACCGTACCCAGCTTGTTTTTCTCCAGAGCAGTTATCACCATCTGACGTACCCTATAATTTGCGTATTTACTGTGTTCGTTGTTTAAGATGTCAGCTGCACAAGGGCAGGAATTTTTGTCTGCTCTGTTCACTGCTGTGTCCCCAGCTTCTAGAACAGGGCCTAGCACGGAGGGACTCAGAAAAGAGGGTGAAATGGGGCTGGGTCTCCAAGGGCTTTGCCTACAGCCTGAAGAGCTGAATTATATTCTGAGTGAGGACACTGGGAAACCTATGGAAGGGAGAGAAAGATGCTTCCAGCTGCCAGGTGAAAGTTGGATTGGAGGGAGCAGGAAAGAAGGCCCTGAGGCCAGAAAAGAGGACAGGGTGTGGCCACGGGGAGGGAAGGAGGGAGGCATCGAGGACAAGGCCCAACATACTCACCTGGGAACTGGGCTCCCCTGAGACGGGGACACAGAGGAAGAGGCCACGGAGAGGGAAGTCAACAGAGGCCAGACCTAAAGGGCCTTGAATGTTGAGGTTGGACTTTATACTGAGTGCACTGGGGAATCATGGAAGGGTTTTGAGCAGGGGAGGAATACAGATTCAGAAGGATCCCCTTGGCTGCTCTGTGGGGGTAGGAGTCCAGAGAGGAGGCTGGGGCAGAAACCTGGCAGGGAAGGACTGGGCCTGGGATCTCCAGGAGCTCCTGCTGGCCTATACCCATCCCACTTTGCCTCCCTCCCTCCTGTGCTGCAGGTTGGCCCCGACTCCATCTCCAGGTATGGTCCCAGGACAGCTTCGGCCGCTGCCAGCTTGCAGGCTATGGCTTTTGCCATGTGCCCAGCAGTCCAGGCACCCACCAGCTGGACTGCCCCACATGGCGGCCCCTAGGCAGCTGGCGGGAGCAGCTGGCAAGGGCCTTCGTGGGTGGCGGGCCTCAGCTGCTGCATGGAGATGCCATCTACAGTGGGGCTGACCGCTATCGCTTGCACACTGCCGCCGGTGGCACCGTGCACCTTGAGCTGGGCCTGCTGCTGCGCCACTTCGATCGCTATGGCGTCGAATGCTGAAGGACCCTGTATGGACCGCTGGCCCCCAGCCATATCTCTGGACACCCAGTGAGGGGCAGGATGGCCCAGGGGTCAGAAGCGTGGGCTCTGGAGACTGTCAGACCTGACCCCAGCCAAGGCTGGTGTGGCTTCTATCTTGACTAGCAACTCAAGCCCAGTGGCTGCCCCTCCCAGGTCCAGTTTCCCCTTCTGTAAAATGGGGGCAGTAAATGTGTGGGCTCACAGGGGTTGGGTGCAGAGAAGCTGTTGGCACATGGAAGGGCTCAGTAAAGGAGAGCAGTTCTTTCAGATGTGAGTGCTTTTCTGACCTTCATCTGTTGGATGTCCAGTGCCCCATCCTCCCACTGTCACCCTCCTTCCTCAGGCCCCCTTCCCCTGTCCTCTGCCTCAACCTCTGACCCCCTCCCCATTCTGGGTGATGCTCTTATGGCCCCCACTCCTTGGGGGTCCCCCTCCTCTGTGACCCTCTCCCCACTGGCTCCGTCTTCTGGCTGACCCTCTCCCCCACTGCCCCAGCTTCCCACTTTCCACTCGGGGTGGTCGTCCTCGGATTCCCTGTACCCTGCGACCCCATCCTCTGATTGAGCCCTCCCCGCCAGGTCTTTATTCCCTCGGTGACCCTCGCACAGTCCTCAAAGCCACACGCAGCACAGCCGCCCGCTTTGGTAGCGCTCAGCCGCCAGGAGGCAGCACCCTGTTGGTGGGGCGGAGCCGGGTGCCCGCCCCCTCCCCCCAGGGCTTAAGGGACCCCCCTTGGAGCCCGCCCACGCGAGATGAGGACTGTGGACCGGCCCCCCCATGCCCTCCTCCTGAGGGCCGCCCCCGCCCCCCGAGCTTCCTGGGTGGGGCCGGGGCGGCTTCAAAACCCCCCCGCCGCCCCAGCCGGTCGCCGCTGCCGCCGCCCTTCGCGCCCCAGGCCGTCCCACTCCCTTCCTCCCGCCGCGGATCCGCCAGACAGCGAGGCCCCCGGCCGGGGGCAGGGGGGACGCCCCCTCCGGGGCACCCCCCGGCTCGGAGCCGCCCGCGGGGCCGGCCTCAGCCGGGAACGGAGGAAGGAGCCGCCGAGGAGCAGCCCGAGGCCCCAGAGTCTGAGACGAGCCGCCGCCGCCCCCGCCGCCGCCGCCGCTGCCGCTGCGGGGAGGAGGGGGAGGAGGAGCGGGAGGAGGGACGAGCTGGTTGGGAGAAGAGGAAAAAAGTTTTGAGACTTTTCCGCTGCCGCTGGGAGCCAAAGGCGCGGGGACCTTCGCGCGGCGCTGCTCCGCGAGGCAGGACTGGGGGCCCCCAGACCGCAGCTCCACCCTGCACCGCCTCGGACGCTTGCTCCCTTCCTTCCCCCCACACGGCGTTCCCCGGGCGCCCCCATTCCGGACCAGCCCTCAGGAGCCTCAAACCCGACTCCCGCGAGGACTCGACCCCAGACATCGGTCGCACCCACCCGCACGGCCCCCAGCTCCCAGCCTCTCTCTTGAGCCCCCGCGCATCCAAGGACCCTTCTTCTCCTCCGGGATCCAGGAGACGGGATCAATCTCAGACCTGCCTCAGCTTTCCTATTCAAGACCACCCACCTTTGGTACCAGATCTCGCTCATCTCGGTTTTTGCCGTGGGATACCAAGAACACACCCATCAGAGCCTCCCCTCCAGCTCAGCTCCGTTCTCCCAGAGGGCCTCAACTCCCCCACTCCGCAGACCCTCCTACCTTTCCTCGGGAGACCCCCCCCTCCAGCCCCTGTAGGGGCGGGGCCTCCCTCTTCCCACCCTAGCCCGGCTCGCGCTCTCGGCTGTGCCGGGGGCGCCGCCTCCCCCATGCCGCCCTCGGGGCTGCGGCTGCTGCCGCTGCTGCTGCCGCTGCTGTGGCTACTAGTGCTGCCGCCTGGCCGGCCGGCCGCCGGACTGTCCACCTGCAAGACCATCGACATGGAGCTGGTGAAGCGAAAGCGCATCGAGGCCATCCGAGGCCAGATTCTGTCCAAGCTTCGGCTCGCCAGCCCCCCGAGCCAGGGGGAGGTGCCGCCCGGTCCGCTGCCCGAGGCCGTACTGGCGCTTTACAACAGTACCCGTGACCGGGTGGCCGGGGAAAGTGCCGAACCTGAGCCTGAGCCAGAGGCGGACTACTACGCCAAGGAGGTCACCCGCGTGCTCATGGTGGAAAACAGCAACGGTGAGCTCGGAGGGGCAGGGGAACCCTGGAGGGGAGCCCCCAGGGGGCGCCGGAGTGCAGGGGTCACGGGGAGGAAATTACCGGTAGAGGAAACTGGCTGGAGGAAGAGGACCCCCGGGGGCGCCGGGAACTTGGGAGGGGGAGTCTCAAAGAGGATAGGGCTGAGCTCCCTACCCCCCAGGTATCTGGTCTTGAAGAGGAGATAGTGAGCGGAGTGGACCGCTTTTGGAGGGCTACAGGAACATGCGAGATCGTGGGCGGGGGGAGTCCCTTAGAGGGAGAGAAGCGAAGCAGTTACGGGGGGTGGGTGTAGAAAAAGACTTCCCCTTGCAGGGTGCACTAGAGTGCGGGGGTCGTGGGTGGGGCCCGCAGAGAGGGAGCTCGCTTTGGGAGAAGCGAGGACCCCGGCATTGGGGAGAGGAGAGGTAGTGGGGAAAGCTGACCCAGAGCTCAGGGGTCATGAGGCAGGAAGATTCAAGAAGGAGAGAAAAACTAGGTGAAGCGAACCCCAGAGGTTCCAGAAAGTGGAGAGTGGACACTTTTGCACACGGCGCGAAGAACACGCGGGATTGGGGAAGGGCTTAGAGAGAGAGGCGGGGAGGGGGTGATCAATGCGAGGTCAAAAGGGGGCGCGAGGTCGTAGGGTGGGGGAAGCTGGCGGGAGAGAAGCGGAGACCGCAGGGGGATGCCGCGGATGCGCCGGGAGGTGCTCTATTTCGCAGACGGACGTGAGAGGAGGAAGCCCAGCGGAGGAAGCGAGCCCCCAGGAAACCTAGAATACTGGGTCGTGGGAAGGGGTATACAGAGCGGAGAGACAAGCGTGGGAAAGGTGGACGTGGGATGGGGCAGAGGAGAGATGGACGGTGCCATGCTGGGAGCAGCGAGCCTCCGCCGCGCCGCGGGATGGAAGGGAGAGGGCTGAGTGTGGAGTCGAGCCTAGAGGGAGAGGTGGGTGGGTGCGAGTCTACAAGACCCGGGTGAGAAAACCGAACTGGTAGGGGTGAGGAAGCCCCACGTGTGTGCCACGCGCGGGGGGAGGAGCCTGCGCTTCCGGAAGGGGACAGGAGAACCCCCGCAGAGCTGAATGCTGAGAGCCTGGAACCCAAACTCCTAGTTCCTCTCTAGGAGGCTGGGGAAACCCCAGCGTCCGGCCGCCTAGCCCTCCCTCCCTTCCTTTCCTTCCCGTGCCTCGGGGGGCGGGGATCGCGCGCGGAGCCTGGAGCGAGACGAGGCAGGTCCGGTCCCCGCCCTCGCGGTGGCGGCGGCGCCTCCCGCCCCCTTCACCCCCAGCTCAGGGCTGCACTACCGCTGGGCCCGCCCCCTCGGCGCCCGCGGAGACCCAGGCGTCCCGTGTGGCCCGGAGGCTTGGGGGCGACCCCCCTGCTTTCACTTTCCCTCTTGGGCATTAGGCTTGTGGGTCTCTGGCCCATTTGTGCACCCAGTTGCCGCTTCAGCCGAATGACACCCCTACCCTCCCACATCTCCGTCTCACCCTTTCCGTCGTAGCTTCACCTTGGTTGTAGAGATTTTTTCCAACACTGATACCTTCAATCTCTCTTCATTACTCTTCTGCCTCCATCTCGCTCCGAAACCCTATGTCTCTCTTCCCGTGTGTCTCTGTCTCCCATCTCTGCCTTTCCATCTCTCCCGCATCACCGTTACTCTCTCTGTCCCAGTCTGGGTCTCCCAGTTTCTGTCTCTCCATCTCTTCCCTCTCTCTCTCTTTCTCCTCCATACCCTACTCTCCATCTCTCCCTCTGACGGTTCCTGCCCCTTCTATCTCTCTTCTTCCCTATCTGTCTCCCAGGCCTGGGCTCTACCCTTCCTTTGGGGTCTGCTGAGTAACCCCTGGGCCAAGATAGGGCTTTTTTGTGCGGGGCAGGGGCTGGCCCGGCTAGAGAGGGGAGGAGTAGGGGAAGGAGGCCCACAGAAGGGGCTTCCTCTGTCCTTTCTCATCGGATGTCTCCACCATTTCCATGCCCCCACTGCAGAGGCCTAAAGCAGCTGTCCCAGTTGATCCAGGAGTTCATGGCTTGCCCCCCTCTTTCCCAACCCCAAACTTTTCCTAGACTAGAAAACTTCCGAATTTTCTCTGTTCCCCTTCCCCCGCCCCCAAAGCCATTCTTACCTAGAATGAACGTTGCCTTCTCTAACCAGCTGGGGAAGGAAACAATAATAATAATAACAACAACAACAAGAGTAGTGTCACATTAGCAGGGAGGCAGCATAACCTAGGGGTTAAGAGCACAGTCTCTGGAATCAGACTGGCTGAGTTTGAATCCCCACTCTGCAGCTTCCTGGCTGCGTGATCTTGGGGCAAATTGTTTCATCTCTTTGCCTCAGTTTTCCCACCTATAAAATGGGTATACTAATCGTATCTTCCTCATGGGGTTGTTGAACGCACACATTAGAGTAAGCATTGTATGCAGACTCTGTGCTACATACTTTATCTGCATCATCTCGCTTATTTCACACTGTCCTCCTGTAATCAGTCCTTGTCTTACACGTGAGAATCTGGCACACAGAGAGGAAGTCACTTGCCCAAAGTTCCAGCGCTTCAGTTAGGAGAGCCTGGGTTGGGAGGAAGAGAACTTGATGTCAGGTTGATCATTCCCAAAGAATAGGAAACTGAGGCTCCGAGAGGGTTTGTGACTTGCCCAAGAAAGAAGGCAGTAGAGGCACAGTCCGATTCAAATGCCCTTGATCCCTGTGCTGCGACATAACTTGCATTTGAGGCTCCGAGTGCTGGGGAGGCCTAAGCAAGCAGAGCAGTCCCCACCCCTGTGCCAGCTTTGTCCTGAGGGGGAACTTCCCAGTTGATGGGAGGGAAGGGTGGATAGGATCCCTTTTAAAGAGGTGGAAACAAACCCGGAGAGGAGAAGCCAGTCACCTAAGGTCACACAGCTAAAATGTGTTAGGGTTAGACTCCAACCCAGGGCTCTTTGACTTGGGGTGCGCCAGCTCCCCTGCCCCTGTCAAACCCTGACATCCCCCCTCTCGTCTCCTTCTGCCTAGAAATCTATGGGAAGATCAAGCGTAGCCCACACAGCATGTATATGCTCTTCAACACGTCCGAGCTCCGGGAAGCGGTGCCCGAACCTGTGTTGCTCTCTCGGGCAGAGCTGCGCCTGCTGAGGCTCAAGTTAAAAGTGGAGCAGCACGTGGAGCTGTACCAGGTGGGGGCGAGGGCCCCGGAGGTGGCCTGGGCTGGGGCGGTGCCGGGGCGGCTGGGAGGCTGGTGGCTGCAGGGTCCATGGTGACCGATCCTGTGGAATCACAGGGCTCCGAAACTTTCAGACTCCTAGAGCCCTAGAAGGTTAAACATTTAGAAGGCCGGAATCTTAGGAGTTGGACTCTAAGTACTCAGGGCTTTTGAAAGTTTGAATCTCTGTAAAGGTTGCAGACTTTCAAAGTGCTCTGTCCCCACACTGTAGCCCCTAGCCACATGTGGCCATTTAATGTTGATCAAAATTAAATAAAAGAAAAAATTCAGTTCCTCAGTCTCACTGGCCATAGTTCAAGTGGCCTGTAGTCACGTGGTGTTAGCAGCTGCTATTTTGGACACCACAGATAAAGAACTTTTCCATCATCACAGAAAGTTCTCTTGGTTAGCTCTTTGCTAGAAGAGTCTCCAGGAAGATTGGAGCCTCAAGAAGTTCTGGATTCTCTTGAAGGTTATGTGACCTAGAATCCCTGTCATGTGGAACGTTAGATTCAGTAGTAGATGTTAGACTCTTACAACAAGGGAACTTTGTCTGATGTTAACTTCTTGGAGTCTAGAGAATTTGCTTTTATCCTGCCAGCTCCCAGGGGATCATTCCACATGGATGTCAGGCGTCTGCAACGTCTAGCTTTGTGGCATGTCAGACTCGTGGGTTTGTAGAACATGAGTCCTCTGGAATGTCTCAGGCTCATTGAATGTGTAATTCTTGGGGTGCCACTGAGCACTGGCGTTATGGAATGACTTCTAACATACCTTCTAGAAAGTGATAACTCGGGGCTTCTCTGGTGGCGCAGTAGTTAAGAATCTGCCTGCCAACGCAGGGGACACGGGTTCGAGCCCTGGTCCGGGAAGATCCCACATGCCGCGGAGCAACTAAGCCCGTGCGCCACAACTACCGAGCCTGCGCTCTGGGGCCTGTG
>NW_021145522.1:42090-49193 GCF_002837175.3 Physeter macrocephalus
CCTGGTCCGGGAAGATCCCACATGCCGCGGAGCAACTAAGCCCGTGCGCCACAACTACCGAGCCTGCGCTCTGGAGCCTGTGAGCCACAACTACCGAAGCCCGCGCGCCTAGAGCCCGTGCTCCGCAACAGGAGAGGCCACCACGATGAGAAGCCCGCGCACCGCAATGAAGAGTAGCCCCCGCTTGCCGCAACTAGAGAAAGCCTGTGCGCAGCAGCGAAGACCCAACGCAGCCAAAAATAAATAAAAAATAAATACATTTTTTTAAAAAAAGAAGGAACGTGATAGACTCTCAGAATCTGGGGGGCCAAATTTGCAGAACTGTCTATAGTCAGTGACCCCTACGATGTCAGGAGGAGAATCGTGGCATCGTGGGCTGTCCAAGCTGAAAGGGGCCTCCTGGCATTTCATCAGTGAGGAAACCAAGGGCAGAAGGGGAGAGGAGTTTTCCACGGCCACGCCGGGCTCAGGCATAGAGGCTGAGCTGCCCAGGTGCCTTGACCCCCCAGCCTGGGGTTCTCTCTCCCCTCTAGGCTGCTGTGGGGTGGGTGGCTCCTGTGGGCCCCTCGGTTTGGGTGTCTGGGAGGGGACAGTCTGCAGGACTGTGTGGAGGCCCTTTTCGGGGAGCAGACGTAGGGGTGCAGCGTACACGAGGGCTGCGTGGCAGCATCTACCCACTGTCTCTCCCCCCAACTCATTATCCCCCAGAAATACAGCAATGATTCCTGGCGCTACCTCAGCAACCGGCTGCTGGCCCCCAGCGACTCACCAGAGTGGCTGTCCTTTGATGTCACTGGAGTTGTGCGGCAGTGGCTGACCCACGGAGGTGAGGACTGCTTGTCTGCCCCACCCCTATTTTTTGTGTGTTTTTTGGCCCCACTGCGTGGCATGTGGGATCTTAGCTCCCCGACCAGGGATCGAACCTGCAGTGGAAGCACGGACTGTTAACCATTGGACCACCAGGGAAGTCCCCCCCCCAACCCCTATTTTGTAATGGGGTTGACCCCATTGTTTGTCCTGGGGCTCCCCTGCCTAGCACCGCCCACCCCATGTTGGTGCCAAAGAGCCCAGACCTGGGCCTCCTTCCAGGCACTCAAACCTGAGTGATTAATGGTAAATCCATTTCCTGAGCACCTGCCCTGTGCTGGGTGATGCTGGGGACGCAACAGTAACCCAAACAGCACCATACTTGCCCTCGTGAAGCTTATCATCCATTGCTCGGGTTAAGGGATTTGGGGGAAAGACCTGAAAGCCAGGTAGTAATGTCCCAGAGTGGGCAGGGTTGGGAGGGGGAGCCCAGAGGAGGTGCCTGACCCAGCCTGGGAAATCAGGGAGGGCTTCCTGGAAGAGGGGACATTAGCGTGGTTGTCTGAGGGATGAGTGGAGCCAGCCTGGGAAAGACGGAGGGCCAAGAGTGTTCAAGGCAGAGGGGTAGCCTGAGCAGAGCCCTTGAGTCCAGGGAGAGCCTGACACACCTGATCTGTCCGGAAGAGGACTGTCCTGTCCCATCTGAGTCCACAGTACCCACATCTCCCTTCCTGGTCTCCCTCTCATTCATTCCTTCACTCAGTAGATGCCAGTAGGTTCCTGCTGTGTGCCTGGCCCTGTGCGGGTGGTGTGGGGGGCACAGTGGTAACCATGACAACTTCTAGGCCTGCCCTCGTGGGGCCCACAGTCACTTCTCGACACCTAGGAAATCTTGCCAAAGCCCGAGCAGGGAGCCCTCCTGACTCCCATTGTGACGGCCACAACGACCAGGGCCGGGATGGGGGAGGCCTTAAGTGCTGTGGGAGCTGAGAGTGGGCGTCCAGACCCATCTGGAGGGTTCCAGGAGGGCTTCCTGGATGAGGATGATTGTGCTGAGATTCATGAGATACGTGATGGTTTGGCCAGAGGAAAAGATGGGGGTTAGGGAGCAGGTGAGCGCTGGGGCAAGTGTCCTGGGCTGATTGCTGAGTCCAGAGCCCCCAGCACAGGGTCCAACGCATAGTGGGAGCTTAGAAAGGCATTCACTCATTCATTCAAGAAAACTTGCTTCCACACTGGCCCTGGGACAAGAGCCCAGGCACTTGCATCCCAGCCCTGCCTTTTCCCACTTTGGGCAAGTCACCCCCTCTCAGTGGACCTTGGCTTCTTCATCTGTAAAACGGGGAGCTTTGGTGAGGATTCGAGGAAATAATACACAAAAAGTGTTTAGAACAGGGTCTGGCACCCAGTGCGAACTCAGGAGATGTTTGTTTTTACCACTGTGGGCCAGGCCCAGTGGGGAACAAGAAAACAAGGATCCCTGCCCCCACGTATCCTGCTTTGCCACTGAGAACAAAGAGGGAAATAAATAGCCAGATACAAATGTCAGGGTAAGTGCTATGGAGAAAATAAAGTGCTGTCGTAGTGGGGGAGGGGCTGTGTCCTGGAGGGCTTCCTGGAGGAGGTGGCCTTTGAGCTGAGACCTGGAGGAGGAGGAGGCTGCAAGGCAAAGGACTGGAGCACGAGGGTGCAGAGAGAGGGCAGGCAGGGGAAGGGGCTGGAAGGAGGTCCCCCCACCCCCACCCCGGGGGTTTGCTACTTCCTTTCTCCTCCCCCAGGGGCTGGGTGAGCCGCCCCCTCACACTGGCTTCCCTCTCCCCACTCCCACAGAGGAAATAGAGGGCTTTCGCCTCAGTGCCCACTGTTCCTGTGACAGCAAAGATAACACACTCCAAGTGGACATTAACGGTGAGGCCCACCTCCCCGGCCCGGTCCCATGCCCACCAGTGATGTGTGTGTGTGTGTGTGTGTGTGTGTGTGTGTGTGTGTGTGTGTGTGTTTCTTCCCCTTGACCATCTCCTCCCATTCATCCATCTGAGAGTGTGTGTATGTCTCCCCCACCCTCCCCACCGCCTGACTCCCAAACCAAAGCAGGGTTCAGTTCCGGCCGCCGGGGTGACCTCGCCACGGGATTGTGCAAGAACAGATGTGTGTGTGTGTGTGTGTTTCTTCCCCTTGACCATCTCCTCCCATTCATCCATCTGAGAGTGTGTGTATGTCTCCCCCACCCTCCCCACCGCCTGACTCCCAAACCAAAGCAGGGTTCAGTTCCGGCCGCCGGGGTGACCTCGCCACCATTCATGGCATGAACCGGCCCTTCCTGCTCCTCATGGCCACCCCGCTGGAGAGGGCCCAGCACCTGCACAGCCCCCGGCACCGCCGAGCCCTGGACACCAACTACTGCTTCAGGTGAACCTTGCAGCCTTCCCCTGACGCCTTCCGGGCTGGGCGCCTCCTTGCCATCTGCTGAGCGGGCACCGCAGATTGGGCACCTGGCTGGTGCTATGCTTGGGCTGGCATCTCCTTCAGCCTGGAGCGTTCAGGGGATGAGGTCCGAGGCCTGGGATGCTGTGATGTGCGAACTGGGAGTCCTCGAATGCTGAGATCAGGTGGCTCTCTTGCTGGTGGGTTGGAATCAGAGACTATTAGAATGTTGAACACTGAGAATGTGGGAATTCAATACTGGAAGGTCGCCACGTTAGATTCCGGTACTGCTGGCAGGTTGGGGTTCAAGCATGTGGGGATTCTAGGATGTTAGAATTCGGTATTCATTATTGAAATCTGAGAATGTTGGACTCAAGGGATGTTGGGATCCTAGAACTTGGGAATTCAGAACTGGAAGATTGCCCATGTTGGATTCCTATACCATTGACAGACTGGAGTCTCCCGTATCGGCAGATTGGAGTCCTTGAATATTGGGCCCAGAATAGTGGAATCCTGTGTTAAAATATTAGCATCCAGAAATGCTGGAGTTGGAGAAAGCCAGAGTATTGGTAACCTAGAATGTTGGGACTCGGGGCTGGAATCTTGTGAGAATCTTGGAAGGCTGTGATCTTAGAAAGTGGCAGCTTGGACCTCTTGAGTGATGGGCTCAGAATTGTGGAATGTTGGAATGCAGTTTTGAAATATTGGAATTCAAGAATGCCAAGATCCTGGAGAGCTGGAATGTGGGAATCCTAGCAAGCTGGAAAGCTGTTGGTGTGTTAGAATCCTGAGGGGCTGGTGTATCGCAGTCTAAGAAAATGGAAAAGTTGTAGTCCTAGGATGTTGAAGTTCAGAGTTAGAATGTTGCGAGTTTAGAGTGATAATGTGACCTTGGCCCTCCCCTGCTTAATATTTTGATGGTGCCTTTGGGCTCTGTTACATGCAGTTCTCCTGCTGGAAAGTCAGCTCTGCTCCCCAACTCCTTCACCACCAGATCCTACCCTCTGCCCAACAGCCCTGTGAATGAATGAATGGATTGAGGTCTCGAGTGCCAACAGTTTATACTGTTACAGAGAGAGAGTGCCAGCCACATGAGGGACACAATGTCACTTAGGAAGTCTTGCCAGAAAGTCAAAGCTGAAGCTGATCGGTACGGTAGATCCAATTTTCCAGAAATATAAGAACAGAGAAGCATGTTAACACCATGGTTGTGCAGTCAGCAACATCTAGATTGTGGGAAACTTGACCCAGTTTCTTCAACAGATACAATACAAAGGGGGGAAACAGAGAGATGGTCCTGTAGACTTTAAAAAAGAATATTAAAATATGTATCAAATAATTGCCATGTATAGACCGTATTTGGGTCTTTTTTTTTTTTTTTTTTTTTTTTCTTTTGTGGCCCGAGCCACGCAGCATGTGGGATCTGAGTTGTTCCCTGACCGGGGATCGAACCCATGCCCCCCTGCAGTGGAAGTGCAGAGTCTTAACCACTGGACCACCAGGGAAGTCCCCCAGGTGGGTTTCTTTTACTCGTCAGGCCCTGTTGGGTCCTGGTAGACTGGAGGGCAGAGTCGCAAGGGCCTGGGCTGCGTGTATCACGGGACCTGGAATGCAGCAGGCCCCAGGCATGCACCTCAGGGTCACCTGGAGGGCTTGTTAAACGTGGCCTGCTGTTTCCCACCCATCCCCACCCCCAGTTTCTGATTCAGTGGGTCTGGGGTGGGGCCTGAGAATTTGCATTTCCCACAATTTCCCAGGCGGTGCTGCTGCTGGATAATAGAATCACACACTTGAAATCTTAGGACCTCAGCACCCTGGCACAGTTGGACCAGAAATGAAAGATTATTCTGGACAGTGGTTCTTCCCCTTTCGTGAGTCCGGGAACCCCTTGAGAAGTCGAAAGCCAGGAACCTTTTTTCCCCAGAATATGCCTACACGTACACACGTAGGTGCATATGGTTTGGGGGGCTCAGGCCCCTCCCTCAGCCCGTCCATGGATTTCCTGATGCCTCCTGGGCCCTTAACAACATCTTATTTGATCCAACATCCCTTGCGTCTTTGTACAGATGAGGGAACTGAGGCCCAGCCAGACCGGGGAGGCGCCAGGCTGAACTCACAGGAATCTAAGTTTCCTAACTTCCTTCTCAACGTCCTGTGGCTCTTGGAGAGGCCTTGTCTTGCCCTGGGAGATCCTGTCCCATTGCCTCTTCCCCCTCTGCTTAAGCTGACATGGTTGCACTGGGCAGATGAGGCCACAGACTCCAGGGCAGCACAGAGTTAGCTGTGAACCTGGCCCCAAACTCCACCACATGTAGGCTACAAGTGAACAGACAACATCCCCCTTTCTCTGAGGCTCAATTTCTTCATCCTTCAAATGGGAATAATAATAAGACCTGCCTTGTAGGGAATTCTCTACTGATTTTTTTTTTTTTTTTTTGGCTGCACCGCACACATGCGGGATCTTAGTTCCCTGACCAGGGATCGAACCCGCGCCCTCTGCAGTGGAATCATGGAGTCTTAACCAGTGGACCGCCAGGGAATTCCCGCTATTGATTTGATTTTTTTTTTTCCTCTATTGATTTTTGAGTAGGAAAATACATGCACATGGATCAAACCCAGAAAGGATACTCAGAGACCCTCCAGCTCCGGCCCCCAGCCCCTCTATGAGGAGGCTTTTATTGTATTTGTGTTTCCTCCAGAGAGTCTCTGTATGAGACACTTACACATAGCCATGTATATGTTTTTTATTTTGTCCAAATGGTAGAGTCTTTTTTTGGGGGGGGGGGTGCTGCATTTTCTTTCTTTAAATTTTATTTTCTGATTCTAAAAGTTACACATACCCACTGTCGAGAATTTGGAAAATACAGAAAGATATCACCCATCACATTGCCACATATGAAATGTCACTGTCGACATTTTAACATATTGCCTTCCAGTCCTTCTATTCAAAACAGAATTTGGATCATACTGTACCTGTAACTTTGCATACTGTTTCTTTCATATGTTATGAACATGGAATTTAAAGTGTTCTCAGCTGCCCATGGGTCAAGCTTTTTAGTCAAGTTCCCAGCCCATCTCAACCATGGCCCCAGGGGCCAGCACAGAAAATGCCCCATTTCCTTCCAGACATGCAGGAGCCTGGGCCGAAGACTGGGGAGGACTGACTTTTGCATCCGAGCCTGGGACAGAGATCATGAGTCCAGGGCAGTAGAGTCTTACATACCACCACTCTCCAATGTGCTTTTATTTTTTATTTTATTTTGTTTTTTAAAAACTATTTATTTTTTTGGCCGCGTTGGATCTTAGTTGCGGCACACGGGCTCTTCGCTGTGGCGCGCGGGCTGGCTTCTCTCTAGTTGTGGCGCACAGGCTCTAGAGTGTGCGGCCTCAGTAGTTGCGGCACGCAGGCTTAGTTGCCCCGCAGGATGTGGGATCTTATTTCCCCGACCAGGGATCGGACCCACGTCCCCTGCATTGGGAGGAGGATTCTTAACCACTGGACCACCACGGAAGTCCCTCCAATGTGCTTTTAAAAGACCTAACGTATTGATCAATTCTTTTATACAGCCAGTACTTGCTAAGCACCTGCTATATGCCAGGCACTGTTGCAGGGACACATTTAGGGACAAAATAGACAAAAAGTCCTGTCCTCAGAGGAAGACAGAAAACGAACAGATAAATAAATCAGTATCTAATAAAAGAGCAGGTGGCAAGAAGGAAAACAAATCTGAGGAAGGGGAAAGAAAGAAGTCATTGTGATGATTTATTTTTCCTCTTCTGATTTAAATTTTTTTTATTAGGGGAAACTTTTTTTTTTTTTTTTTTGCGGTACGCCGGCCTCTCACTGCTGTGGCCCCTCCCGTTGCGGAGCG